>NW_004567104.1:51663387-51691436 GCF_000260355.1 Condylura cristata | reverse complement strand
TCACCTCCGGGGCAGGCGGGAATCGAACTCATGCGGAAGTAGCTTAAGCTTCTTAGTGCTGTACTTTAACCCGCTGCGCCACCAGGGAGGGCCCAAAATTAAGATTTTTTAATGTGAACAACAGATTTTAAGGCTGGCAATAGTTAGTGATAATCACTAGGGTAGTAGTGGGGTTGGGGGAGTGAAGCCTCTCTGCTCAAAATGGAATGAAGGATTTCTGGAACAGTCTCCTCAGTAACAATAAATATGAAGATTGTGCTCAAAGTAATTCTAGGTAACTTTATATCCATTAGACTAGACTTTTAAAGTCAGCAACACTCCATAGTCAAGAAATTCTAAATTAATTACTCATTTAAAGCAATGGTTTATTGAAGAATCTAAGAAAATATGTTTACAGAGTTCCTATAGATAAGATGTGCTAACTTCCATTTAATACCATAGTTGTTGTCCCCCCCCCCCCCAGGAATCCAGAGGACTTTACAACTAGTATGCCAATAATGCAACACACCAAAACCTCAGTATAATGAATTGATAACAGATGTTTTCATTCCCATTTTCAGAGCATCCAAGTAGAGAGAACTAAATTGCCCTTCTTAGTAAAAACAGAATAGTTAAAGACATCTGAAATGCAACCCAATGCCCAGCCAATGCTGTTTGGACTAGTATGTTGATTACTCCAAGGAAATAGTAGCGATGAAAACAAGTTGTGAAAGTCTCACAGACAGCTTTCAATGTTCCTCTTGTCCTTTCATATTGCCGTATTCACAATGTGGTATTTCACAAGGTACTTTTTGTGGGAGTATGTAGATGTCCAGGACTTTTTGGGTGGTCCTACATTGCTGTTTCAAAATAACTTTGAGGCCTATAATTTACATCCTGCAGGTCAAAGGTATAAATACTGAGTGAAATTTTGAAGAGGAAATAGTTGCTCTCTGATAGTGACTTTATACTATCTAATTCCTTACCCTTTGTTGCTTTGTTCTTAAAATTCTATAGGGGAATTTGGAGAGGTGTGCAGTGGTCGTTTAAAACTTCCTTCAAAAAAAGAGATTTCAGTGGCCATCAAGACCCTGAAAGTGGGTTACACGGACAAGCAAAGGAGAGACTTCTTGGGAGAAGCCAGCATTATGGGGCAATTTGACCACCCCAATATCATTCGACTAGAGGGTGTTGTTACTAAAAGTAAGTCATAAGTCTGAATTTTGTTGATGTTGAGCAGAGCTTATTTGACCTCAGTCTCAGTCATTTAACAATTCTTTGTGTCATTCCTCATAAAATGATCATGTTTCTGTATGACAAGAGAACAAAGATATTTAACCAATATTATACTGACAATGTTATTCAGGATCTTCAAAATGCTTTTATATACTAGGAGTTAGATACTGGACTATACCCAAAACAGGCTGATTAAAAGATAACTAAAAAGAGAATCGTGGAAAGCTTTCTTTTACATTGAAGCAATGGGAAGAAATTTTGACAGGAACTGCCGGGAACCCCCAGCTAGCTGCCTTTTATTGTACACCAGCTTCATTTAAGCTTCCAAATCTTTAGCCCTCCTGGCTTTAGCCAAATTATGGGAGTTTGGGGAATGCTTCTGAGCTGTAAAGACTGGGATCACAGTAGACCCAAGACCTTTTCTTGGTTCTCTGTGGATTTCAAATAATTCTGACGTAGAGCCCCAGATGGATTCTTGACTGGTCTGGGGAAGCTCTGGCTCACAGCCTGGGATGGAGAGCTAAACTCATTTCCATGATGGTTTCTCCAGCCAGACACAAGAGATCCCATGAGGCAGATATGTGATTTTTGGCTCCAATCCCAATGAAAACCTCTTGAGAATGCTCAGGGATTTTTTTTTTCTTCAAGATTTTGGAGCACAGGATGAAGAATAAGCAAAATTGGCAGCAAACTCCTTAGAGTGAAAGACAGCATATGGCAGGGAATTTGGCATCCTTTAGGGGATAATTCGTTGGCATCACATTTACATATTCTATGGTTACCAACAGACATTACACATTATATTTTTCACAATGATTTTTTTTTAAACATTACATCAAGCATTTTCCAAATGGCATTAATACCTATTCTCATTTCATTGTGACTGAAAAGGTAATTCTTTGCTCACAAGAGCATGGTATAATGGAAATGAGCTTTGATTTCCTTTAACATTTTCATATATTAAAAAATGGATTTAGAACTTATTTTGGAAGTTTTTTTTTTAACACTATACAGTAAGACCTTATTAAATCTTGTAAAAAGCATTTTCCCCTCTGTACACGTAAAATGTAGGCCATTCTGGTAGCAACACTGATGAAAAGCTTTTCAAATATTCTTTAAACTTAATTATAAAAACACTGTTAGGAGTAGTTAGGTTTGGGCTAGTGTTTGAATCCTCTGTTCCCTTGAGACAAAACCATGTTACTCGTTATGCCTAGAGAATTATAAATCAGGTCTCACTGGGATTTTAAGAGTCAATTACCATTTATTCTCCTGCATAACATCCTGACCAAGTGGCCCTTTAGATCTTGAGTCCTTCCAGAAGAGAAAAGTTAGTATGCACTTATTGCAGGCATTACACAAGAAACATCTATCATTCTAAGGGTAAAAGTTCTAAACTTGGTATAGCTTCCTGGTCAAATAATCATGTCAGAGACTTCAAAATCTGACTACATAAATCCCTGTTATCACATATAGTACACGCATAAGACAATTGCAAGTTTAATATAGATTTTGAATTTATTTTTTGTCAAATTTAAAAGTCTTAATTCTGGCAACTTATAGCATCTTCAAAAAAATAGAAATGACATAGAATAAAGTTAATGCATTGCATTTACCATTTAAAATAAGTTAATTTCATCACCAGAAGTTATTATATCCAGTCCTATTATTTTGTTTGTTTCCTGAAACTTTATGACTGTTAAAACAGTTTGCTTACAATAATCAAGCATACATACACACTCAAAACTAGGGACTTGAAATTCAATGAATGAAATTGTACTTAATGGAGAAAAGCAAGGGCATCACTATCCAGATTAAAATTCAAAATGTCAAAATTCAAGTCCTGACTCAACTCAATTGTTTTGAGACCTCCAGCAAATCAAACCAGAGTCTCTTTCTTCACTTGCAGTAGGAATTAGCAGTTCTACTTTGCCATTTCAAATACTTAAGGATAAAACAAGGTTAAATAAGAATTCATTGTTAAGTGGGATAGAACTACATAAATCTCAGTTTCCTCTCTTGGTTGAGTTTGAGATTTTACAAACTAATCTGAGAGTACAGAATAAAATTGTTAATTTATTTCTTTCGTCGATCAAAGCAGTTCTTTTATTATTTCCATTAATTGTGTGTTCTGAAATCCTCAGTCTGTTATAATATGTCATTTTCAAGGCATTTAAAGAAAGGCTTAATTCAATCATTATATTTTCATTTATTTGTATTTCCCGTAAATAATTTTAATAGTATATTTTGAGTCTGATGGTCTTAAACAGGAGAAGGTGAGAGAGTCTCTGATCTTCTAAGTAGCAGAAAGCTGGGGCAGAATCCCGTCTCAGAACTTTGGTGCAAACATATGTTATCGATTTTAGTTAAAGTTTAAAAAGATGGAACTTGCTCTTAGCTAATGTTTGATATTTCTGCCATCACACCATTAGTCATATATCTTCAGACTCCAAGAAGACTTTCCAGTGGGGACTTTTTAACCCATAGAGGAATTATGTGAGGAATTATGTTGGATGAGACTGATGTGTTTTTGTTGTTATTTGTAGAGGGGTTATTTTCTGAAAATTAAAAAAAAAAAATACTGTGATAAAACAACTAATTTTTTCATTATTGAGGATTGCCATGGGCAGAACAATTTCAAAAACTTCTTATAATTAACATATTTCTGATTTGATGTAAGTGTCCACATTATACCAAAATCTTAGCCAGTTGTTGTGCCTTCCTATCACCCATATCTAAGATAGGGAAACTTTGCTAGAACAAGATGTCATTCTTAAGTAACCATGCCAATTTTTTGTTATTTCCTATTTATGACTCTAAAATTTTTTTCTGCACTTATTTCAAGGATATTATACTCCATGACATATACTTAAAGTAGACAATATGTATGCTCCTTTTATAAATAGTTTGTCAAAATAGTTTGTTAATATGATAAATTTTAGAGACTCTGATGATATAAATCATCATGTACTCATGACTATAATTTTATATATGTTCTTGATATATGTTCTGATATAAATTGATATATATTTATAGTTCTTAGCTCAATAAACTTTAGAAAATTTCTACTCAATATATTGGAGAAAAAATAAGGCAAGTAAGGTTATCTTTACATGTTTAAATAACTTTCCATATTTTCCAAAATTATCCATCTATGTCTCTTGGTTGAAAGGGACATATTTTCATTACAAAATAATTGTTCATTTCTTCCTCAATCATTTGGATAGGATGACTTTCTCAGAAGTTGGAAAGGTTAAATTCAGCTTACAAAATTTATTAGAGCATGTGCTCTAAACTGCTTTTCAAAGAGTGATAGTCTAAATCCTCAGTAAGTCTCCTAAATGAATAAGGAGTATAGTTATCCCAAGGTATTCCACACTGCCTGATATCTGTCTGAGTAATTCTGGTCTCACAAAAAAAGAGAGAAAAGTAAACACTTTTAACTCACAAGCTAGTAACATAAAGATGAAATCACACAGGAATATTATCGGAGATGAAAATATAGCTTGGTGTAATACATGAACAAAATTCAGTAACGTGATTTATTATGAAGCCATAGCTAACCTTGCATTAAAAAAAAAAAAAGAGATACAACTTCATGACCAAGTTCAGTTTCTTCCCAAGAAAGGGAAATTGGTTTACTATTTAACCATTTAAGAAGTTTACAGTATTAATAAATAGATGAAAAAAATCAAACTCAACAGAAAACAAACATTTTAACTTATATTTAGCTTATCCTACATAGAAAATATATATGCCTGATAAATGTAAGTAAACACTGTCAAAACAAAAACAAAGCTAAAAATATATTACCTAAATTGGCACATTAAAGATTTTTTTATAGTAGAAACAAGGATTCTGCTATTACGACTTCAATTAATTCTTAAGGTCTTAATCTTTGCAATTGGATAAGAAAATAAATAAAAGGAATGAAACAGTTTGAAAAGAAACAAAAACTAAATTATCCTTATAAAAACAGAGTATATTGAATTAGCTTATTATTCATTGTTATTGAAACAAGTGATCTTACAAATCGACTCTGAAGAAAATACCGGAGAGTGAAAATATTGAACTGGACTTCAAATATATTAATTTTGTTTCAGAGTATATGCAAATGAATTTAAAAATTTAAGTCAGCTAAATGTAAAGTATTAGTTGCATTAAGATGGTTGGTTATAAAAGATTCAGAGAAAAGTGTTTCTTGGCCTGATTTTGAAGAGAGGGATTGTTCGTAGTCAGTCTGCAGTGATAAGCCTGGTCTGATTAATTTGTAACTGGCACTCTGCTAGGTGATGAATTTAGAAATACAGACAAAATAGACTTGGCTGCTGTCCTCATTAACTATTCATAGACCAGTGGATTTAACGGTCTTTCTTAACTTGAGTAATAACCATGATTAAAAATGAAATTTGGAAAAGAATGCCTGTGTTTTTATCATTTAATAAAATAAAAATTAAAAACCCTCTGCTTCAGATCATTTCAATATTCGTCAGTTAGATATGGTATAGCACAAGAAAATCTAGAATCAAAATATTTTCTCATCAAAGGTGAAATAAATCTTTGTACCTGGAAATACTGAATTTTAAGTTGCATGTTTTCCTTCTGTTTATGGATTTATTTTATTATTATTATTATTATTATTATTATTATTATTGCTTTGACAATGATTCTGATTATGTAATATTGATAATGAGTGCTGGTTTAAAGGCCGGAGATTCTGAGTCACACGTTAAAGTGATAATCATCTTTCAAAAATAAGGCATGGAGTGTATAAGACAATTGATGTTAATAAAAAACAGTCCTCTGGAAATAAATTAAATTTCACTGACTCTATGTATCACTAAAAATATATTGATATTTTTATTTATCCTCTATGTTTCACTAAAAATATATTTATATTTATATTTATATTTATATTTATAAAATATATCCTCTATGTTTCACTAAAAATATATTTATATTTATAATTATCAAAAGCAAACATTTGATAATTATAATAAAAATTTATGGGTTTAGGTATATATTTATCACATTACCCTCTCATTATTTTATATAAAATGTGTTTAAGAAGGTAATATATGGTAATGTTGTAATAGACAGTGTTGAACAAGGAATTATCAGACATTTTGAATCATATTCTTATATCTTCAAATAGTAGTTCAATGACTAAGGGTACCTCTGAGCCACTAGGGATAGTTGAGGAAATGAACTAATTGTAACAGACTGATTTCCTTCCTTTACCCCATATTTAGGAAAATCACAATTTTATCTATACTCATAAATCAATTTAAGAATGGTAAAATTCCCCTGCAAATTATTTCTTATTCATTTTTGATGATTTCATTTCAGCCATTCATACGACAGTAATTTCATTGAGTATACTCAGATGGGTTTCAAGATCTCTTTGTGTAGTGTATGATACCACCTCTGTCTTGAGGAAGTGGATAATGTCATTTCTAAGTCAAAACATGCATAAGAACATTCAAATTTCGGTAGAGATATACTGCATTGTGTGCAGATTAGTTGGCATTTCATAACTTTGCTTTAAAAACATTTCAAGAGTGGTTCTCACCACTATAACACATAATCTTTTTTTTTCTTCATTTAACCCTATTTAAAACAATCAAAATCACTAGGGAAATTGAGTGAAGATTCTGCTTTCGAAGGTAAAATATTTTTGATTCTGTTTATTCTGTGTCTATACATTCGCGTTTGCTGACTCTTTGATGTTAACGCAAAACACATTTTCAGACTTGCCCATCTAAATTGATGTACTTATAAATACCTAAATTAGAGAGTTAAATACAGCCTGATCTGATTTCTGAATGGTCATGGGGCTTTGGCTTAATTGACTGGTTTGATTTTTCAGCTACTTTTATTTCCATTGCCAAACATTCTACTAGACATGCTAATGAGAAATGAAATGGTCTTAAGGCTTCCTTCTGGCTCTAGCCAGAAGGAAGAAAGTGATAAGCAAAGGTAGGGGTAGTGCATAAACACAGTCACTGCCCAGTGTAATTGAGAGCTGGCTGCATGAGGCCAAATATCTGTGACTACTTTCCTGAGACGCAGTGAGCTTTGGTAGTGTATTATTTCTCCCTACGATTGCATTAAAGAAGGAACATAGAAATTAGTGATTTATGGAAAATGCACACATGCAGTATGCATTCATCTGTTCATCCATATACCCATCCATTTCAGTTTAGATCAGATAAGGTCAGGTCTTTAGGCATTTGATTTATTTGCTCAGGAGAGATAAAAGTTTTCAACGATATGTTGAATATTGCCATGCTTCCTGAATATTGTCAAATCTATATTCTTAGCAAGAATATTGAAGAAGCACATTCTGGAGGCTTAAGCTTTTGACTAAGATGATTCTTAAGACAACCAGATTAACTAGATGTAAGTGTGCAAAACCCAAAATATAGAACTAAATCAGTGTTCTTATGAGACTAAATTGACATATAAGTTGATCGTTATATGTATTAAAATATCTAAATATTTTTATAGAATTTAAATATGTTTGTTCATCTTTCAATAAGTAAAGAATGTGAATTATGCTGCATTCATGTTTTAAATGGGTTCATGTATTAAAAGGAGTGAGTATACTTACTTGTATGTAAGTACCATGTAAGTACATATAAGCAAGTACTATGACTCATGCTACCAAGTCATAATACATAACCAATATGAGTTATTTTTTTTCACTTGTGAAAGGAAAAAAGGATATAAAGTTAGTTTCTAGCACCAGAATGGCAAACTAACCTTCAGAAATAAGAAATATGTGAGGAATAGCAATATGTTCTACAACTAGGTTTTCAGGGATGTTTGTTTAAAAATCTTATTTGCTGAAGGTTTTTCTCAAGAATTCATGTATTTCTAGACATGGAAGATGGTTTTTCTTCTTTTTGTAAAATGTTTGATTTAGAATTAGGGCAATATTGTAGCAACAATAAAGAAAGAGAATTATAGTATGGCAATGTGTAGGCTTTGATATCAGAATCAGCCATGCTGGAGATCTGATCAAGTATCTGATCAAGTTAAAATTTGTGATTTTAGAAAGTTTCTTATATTCACATATTTTCAGTGAAGGAAACAGTAAAATGGGAATAAAATATATTACTGAAACACAAGAATGATATGAAGATGAGGTTATATGCCAAGTCCTAGTATAATGTTATATAATTCCAATTATGGCAAATTAATGCAAGTGCTTCCTAAATATTAAAAATATGCACATTATATTCTTTTTTTATTTTGAATGTTGGTTTTATGTTAATTATTTTCATGGTTGTTATCAGAAATACATAAAGTTTTATTTTTAGCTTTACTCATATAACATTATACTGTAACAGTTGTCTAAAGTACTCAGTCTTCAGTGTCATCATTTTAATTCAGAATAATCCTAGGATTGACATTAAGCAATTATCCAAATCATTATCAGTGTTGAACATTTATCCTATTTGTAGCTCTACTTATCCAGTATAACTAGCACATTTATGTGTAATCCTTTTTTCATATTTTAAATATTTCCATCAGTATAAATTTCCAAAAGTGACAGCTCAATGCATTCACGTGTAGCACTTGACTTTCTAACTTATTAGCTATGTGACATTGAGCAAGTTAATTAGCCTCTACCTCTATGTTCTTCTGTGTAAATGAAATTGTAATAATTAACAAGTAAATGTATATAACATAATTAAACAAGCATTTGTCACGTAGGTAAAGGATTTACTGTTTAAAGATTTAATTGTACTTTAGGTCAGATATTTCCAAAATGATTCCTAAAACTTACTGATAATGTCATTTTAATTTTATTTTATTTTTAAATATAGTGAACTTGGATTTTGTAATTTTTGTGTGTTAGTGGTATAACATTTTAAAAGATCATAATTATTTGTCTTGTTTTTGCACAACTTGTATATCAGATGCATGAAGGCAGAAATTTTGATTTAATTATGCTGACAAAGCAGCCCCAAAGTGAACACTTAACATACAGTCTATAAGTAATTGTACAAAGTACAAATTGTTGAATTCATGACTCAGTGTTGGTCTTGCAGGCAGAAACACTTGATTTTGTCGGTTAACAATGATGTGATCTGATGGATAAAAACACAGGTTTTATGTTCACAGTATGCCAAATAACACAGTTTAGATGTCATAGGTTATGAGGCATTACCTGAAACCAATTAAAAAATTAGAAATCTTTTACATTTTTAATTCATCAGGTATATAAAAGTATATTATAAAAGTTCATTGCATTTTTTTTTTAATTTTCAGATGATTACAAATTTAATTTATTATTTACCATGTATCTAGGTAAACCAGTAATGATCGTCACAGAATACATGGAGAATGGTTCCCTGGACAGTTTCTTACGTGTAAGTAGATTATAGTTTAATATATCTACATATATATATACATACATTATATAGTAACTTTCTGCATTTATAGAAATATTTTTGTAATTAATTACTGAAAGTGTTAGATAAAACTTCTAATATTGTGCCAAGTAATTAGCACTCCCAAGTTTAAAGTAAGACTAAAATTTTCTGACACTAATTAATTAGCAAGAGAGAGATTGCAAAATTGTATACTTCTTTTGAGCATTCAAATATTAACTGTTTATATTGTTAAAACAAATTTGGACAGTTAATTTCAGTCTTTTTCTACCAAGACTCACATCAGTTCAAACAAAAATTACAAAATCTGAAGAGGTGGGATCCTATATTTCTGAATAATACACTGTTATAAATTAATGCTATCTTAATAGAAAATATATATAAACACCTAAAGTAAGACACAAGTAACATTAAAAGTAGCTCATTTTTTTTATTTAAAGTAACCTCAGTTAGTATTAAACTACTTTATAACATAGAGCTGTACATTCAGTAAATAAGTATATGCTGTATGCCAAATTTGTCTCAGTTCAAATATCATGTTGGTGGCATCATTGTGTTTAAATTTAAACGTTAAATTTAATTATTTTAACAAATGCTATGTTCAAATAGAAAGACTCTGGGGTATATAACACTTCCAGTAACCAGTCGCTACAATAAATAAAAAAGCAGACCTCTGGGCCCTTCCTGGTGGCACAAAGGTGGCACAGTACTATGAAGCCATCACAGCCACTGCAGCACAAGTTCAATCCCTGGCTGGGGAGGTGACCCACATGGCTCAGCAGACTTCTCCTGACCGACGGCTGCTCCCCTCAGCAGTGTACGTCAGTCAGTCCTCCTGTTCTGCTCCCCACTCTGTCTCTGGTGAATCCTCTCACACTACCCCCCCCAACCTTTGCACCTCTGGCCTACCCCCCAGTTCTTATATACATAAATAAATTTAAAAAAGAAAAGAAAGACAAAAAAATCATCCCTCTTCCTCATCATTTTTGAAGTAGCAGTAGACATATAAAACATAGAATAATTCATTATTATGGGGAAATTCTAAATTATATATGAAAGAAATTTATATATTTATTTTAATGTTCACAATCCATATAAAAATTTAGTCATATAATTATTTTCACAAACATATTTCAAACACAAATAGTTTCCAAGTCAGATAATTCAAACATCTAAGATAAAAATCTTTTAAAGTAGTTTGTTTGTGAAGCTATAACTACTTATGGAATTTCATATTTATCAATACAGTTATATATGTATGCATATACATATGTGTGTAACTACAGCCTGTATCTTCTACTTATCTCTATCAAATATAATTTGCCTATCTATTCATCTATCATCTATTACAGCCTATCTATTGATAATGTTATAAGTCACCTATTTTAATCCAAACAGATTGGAAGCTTTTCTGAATCCATCATTTGTAACATTGTTGACTATTGCTTTTTATCTCATGAAGTCTGGATAGAAAAGCAAATATCCAGTAACTAGTTTCTAGTAGTTTTGAACTAATTTTTCTAATGGTAATTTCAAATTTAACATCTGTCCTATTTGAAACTTAATAAAATATCTGGAAGACAAGAATGGGTGAATGTTCAATTGAATAAATAAATAAATAAATATGAACCTCAAATAGTCACAGGATTAATTTCATTTTGTTGCCCTTGATCGTAAAGTTGTAGAGGAATTGATCTGTTACACCATGACTAGCATTGTCTTAGTTTTGAATCAGACAATACTAGGGCACTTTTTCCCTACAGAGTGCTTGATCATGCAGCTACTATGTTTTCTGTGGGTTTGGGCTCTTGCAGACATTTATCAATAAAATCTCAGGCATGCAGAACTAAAATGTGCATGGTCCATCTATTTATAATTCTGTATATGATATTTTAACTAAAATATGTATTTGGGAAATCCTAAGTTAATTGCATGTTTGAAATGCCTCTCAGAAACACGATGCCCAGTTTACAGTCATTCAGTTAGTGGGAATGCTTCGAGGGATCGCGTCGGGTATGAAGTATCTCTCAGACATGGGCTACGTTCACCGAGACCTGGCTGCTCGGAACATCCTGATCAACAGTAATTTGGTGTGCAAAGTTTCTGATTTTGGGCTTTCACGTGTTCTAGAGGATGACCCGGAAGCGGCTTACACAACAAGGGTGAGTAACTCGTTTTCTTTCTTTTATCTTTGCTGGCCAAATTTGTACTGTGTTGGCTTACGACTACATAAAAATTATGTGCCAAATGCTTTGTCCATTATAACTGCCCTCTCCCCATGAAGCTTACCTTTTACATTTGAAATAGTATTATTTATCATGGGAAAATTGAGGGTCCTCCTTCAAAAGATGTGTAATGATTTCAATTATGGACCGTTTAATACTTTCCATGCCTTCTAAGAGAAAAGAGTTCTCACATACCTAGAGTCTTGTTATCTTTCGATTTACTGCTCTTTTCATCATGGTGGACCAACCTTTAGCAAACAAGTACATTTTTAGTTTCCACATCCTGATATATATAATTTGAAAACATTAAAGCAATGCAATATAAATAACAACAAAAAATACTCAAGCAAAAAATCAGCAAGAATAAATCCTGAACTTTGTGAAATGTGGATATCAGAGGGAATAGAAGGAAAGGATGAGGGGCTGGGGGAAAAGGCAGATAGGGTATTGGCATAGGTGGTTTTGTGGTGTGTGAGTGGAACATATGCCCATATGAAAGAGTAAAATGTAGCCAGTATATTAAAATTATATATATTTATATGAAACGTTAAATGAAAAATAATTTTAAAGCAAACTAAATAAAGTACATATAACACTTGCTCCTATGATAAAAATTTCAAAACCAAGATAAAAGAAAAAAGTTCTCTATAAGTATGCCAATCACAGAACATACTTGTAAGGTTGTAAGACAATTCTTGACATACTTTTTTCCATAGCTTTATATACCAACATGTGCATGAACATAACTGAAATATAATTACTCATAAAAACATTGTGTAGACTATTTAGCAATATACCTCTTGAAGCTATTTTACCATTAACAAATAATTTTAAAGTGTTTATTTTTAATACTTGGATTTTGGATGTATTCCATTTTCTGTATATGCCATTTTTTAAACAAGCCCTAACTAGTAGGGAAATTATTACGCTTAATTTTTAAGATACATTATACAAATGTAAATGACCTCCTAATTGGGCACAATTTTAACTGTTTGATATTGCCAATACTTTAATGTACATACTTATGTATAGTCCATACTTTTCCATTATGAATGTGAGCATTTTGGTATATGCATCACCCAGTTATATCCTATAGAGTCATTAATTTTCACTCCAAGTGTCATTATACAAAAAAATCTGTGGTGTCTGTCCCTTCATATTCTCACATGCCAAAAGAAAGAATGGACAGTTCAACAAACAGTCCATGACTGCTGTTTTCTTAGTTTATTCTATTTATTCCTGATTTTAAAAAACAAATAACTCATTCTCTTCTGAAATCACCAGTCTTCTTGACAATTTCATTGACAGCCACTAAGTTTGTCATCGGAGCTTCCACATCTCTGCATCACATTCTGAGAAGACGCCAGGCTATTCTCAGCTACAAATAAAATTAAAAAAAAAAAAACTAACTAACCCTAGCTGACCAGAGCTGAATCATCAAACAGGAAAGAAGGGCATGGGGAGGGTCAAGAACAAAGTGGAATCAAATAGGGGCTATGTTGGTGGGTGATTGGGACTTGCTAGTGGATACAGTCTTAAAGCGGTACTCCATGGGTGTATTCAAGTATTACGTCCATTAAAAATAAATTCATTCATTTATTTTAAAAAAGACATAAAGAGATACGGTTATAGAACCATAGACATACAGAAGCACAATGTCCCCCCAAAAAATAATAATAATAATAATAAAAGCTCAGTGTCTCACTCTAAATTATCTTTTTTGAGAAGTGTGTGCTTGTTGCAGGGACACTGCCATTGCATTAAATGTTTTGAGAAATTCTCTTTGGAAATTATGTTTAAAACTAGGTTATTAGTAATGTCATCAAAATTGTCTATGTGTGTAGAGATTTTTGAGAAACAGATTTGACTGAGATAAAAGTCCTGGTCTCATTAAATTTATAACTAATAACAAAAGAGCACATTATTGTACAGTAAAGGCCTCCTTTTTAAACCAAAACACTATTGTCCAGCTCAAATATCCACCGCATTGATTTGACTTAGTGTGCTATGATTTTTTTTTTCTAAAAGAAAGTTCTCTTAAAACACTGTGTGCTAAGGTGTTTCTTTCATTTAAACACATTTTTGTTAATCTTTCTACCACTCATGTTATATTAGTCACTTTTAAGTGTTTCAACCAGCATCTGGAGCTTCTACAATTCAGAAATTTGTGGTCAATGCCTCAAGTGCTTAAACCTTCCCCATTATTTCCTTTGAAAGTTACTGCCTTTAGGTAAAGGTAAGTGAGCAGAGTCTTTGATCCAGAGCCACTGAGTGAATGTGGGCTCTCTGTTTCGTTCATCTTTAAAACAGCTCTGTGTTCAACAGGGTGGGTAGAAGAATGGAATTGAAATTGTATCATCTAATTCTGTGCCTTAAATTTCTCTAACTGGCGAGAACATTTAAAAAGTTGAGAAAATAATGAGTTTTAAATTTTAAAATATTTATCAGACATGTTCCCATACTGCTTTTGAAGTGTGTGAGATTTTTTTCCTTCTGTCCTCAGTAGATATGCCTAGGAGGAAAAAGTCAGGTAAAATAATAATAATAATATGCACCTTTGGGTTTTTTTTTCTTTTTTCAAAAGAGATTGAGTAGGAAATCACTTTTTTCAGTACTCATAATGATTTTTCCTCATTTCTTATTACTAACATATAGAAATTCCATAAACATTGGTGCTTTCCATCATACAATAATATTATGCAAAATCATAAGAGAGTGAGAATGGCTAGAATGTTTTCATTTCACTATGAAAAATTCAAACTTGCAGACTTTTATTTTATTTTATTTTGCATTGACCTACTAATTTACTTAATTTTATTCTACAGGTGCCCTGCAATTGTTGATGAGGTCTATTGCAATTGAATAGCTTTTCGAACTTTCCCCTTAAGAATTTCATTTTAAACAAGTTAGCATTTTCATGGATAGAACAATGTACCCATGTGTATAAGCTTTCATACATCTATGTATATGACCATTTTTATATTCCTAAGTTAAAATAGACAAAATTAGGCCTAGATGATATAGAGATGAATAAAGGCTCTGATCTTATGTGCTTGGGAACTCAGTTTGGGAACTCAGATAATATACGAACAAGTAAAGATACAACAAGGCAAATAACTAATATAAAAAACTGGAGCAATATGTGAGAGAGATTATTTTAGGTCGGTTGATAAAATGATACTAGAGCAAAGAATTGATTAGAGCAATGGAGTGAATAATGTAAATATCAAGGCTCACTGGGTTCATTTTGTTTTAACTAATTTTCAATGTAATAAAATAAATTGAATCATTGCTCTAATTTTATTAAACTTACTTTGCAAGAAGACAAATTAAGCAGTTAGATTAATTAACTACTTAGACTTAGTATCAGCTAATATGGACAAATCCTCCTTTCTATTCCTTTGGTCCAGTCTAGAATGCGGTCCAGTCTAAATTTTGGAAGCTTAGTAAATGTCACTTTCTGAAATTATTTATAGCTCAATTGTGAATATCCCACATTTTCGAATATGTGATGAGATACAGGCTGGACCTTTACCCAAGAACCCTGCAGCCACTGACCAGTTTCAGATTCCTTTGGTCTTGAAAGGTACAATAGTCAGATGCCCTAAATCAGTCTTACCATTTGCTAATGGTGATAATTTGAATTCTAATAATGCGATCCTCCTTATCCCTTCTCAAACCATGGTTTTAGATATCATGATCATATGTGCTTTGGAGTTTTTTTTTCTTTTATGTGTTAGTCATAACTCTGAAATGACCGTTATTTCAATAGTGCAAGCAGTATTCACCACATCTGTATATATGTGTGTGTGTGTGTGTGTATATATATAAATTCACCATTGTCTCAACAGATATTCTTCAGATTCTAAATTGATATTTTCAGCTTTATTTATTAATCATCAACATATGAACGATCTTGTTCAAAAGTTTAACTTTTTTAATTATTAGAATGCATTAAGATTATTTCTGTTTCTGTTATTTTATTATTATTATATTGTATTCCTGTCATAGTGAACAGATATATCTGAGCTAGTTATAATATTGTTTCCTTGGAAAATTTTTCTCAGTGCCCAAAATTCAAAATAAGAGCAGTAATCATTTTAAAAATTTTGAAAACAAATGTATTCACGTCAGAATATGTGTTCAGTTTTTCTTTATTTTTTACATTGTTTTCATTGAAGATACATATACATCAGACCTAATTAAATATAATATTACTTAAGTATAAAAGTAATCGATGGTTATTTATATGTATTTCACTTTCTGAATATCCACAGTGTTACTTAGAATGCAAGGTACCACATTTTCCTGTATTTCAAGAAATTCTTAAACACTTCATATATTTTTGAAAAATCTCAAAAGTTCGAGGGTTGGGCTTTTGCTGCCTAAGAGGTCATCTGTCTCCCATCTCTTGTGGCAATTAACATCTGCTGGAACAATTCTCTCAGCGGTCTTTAAATTTGAACTACTGGGGATTAGAACAGATGCTTCCCCTGGGTGTCTTCTTGGCTTGCCCTTCACCTTGTCATCTACTGTTATCTACAGTGAAGGAACTTTAGTTCCTAACAATGGATAGATGCTAAATCCTAGAGTAAAATGATTTATCTGTATTGTTCCACTTCTAATCTAAGAAGTCAATATTTGTCTGTAGGTTAAACACTCAATTACTTAGGGTTTACTAAGATAAACTCTCCAAAGTCCTCTGTCACTCTGCGAATGACCTGACAGAGCTCACAAGCAGCAATGGGACTATGGGTTTCCTAAATCAGCAGGGAGAGATTTGTATATATAATTAGAGAGAAATTGGGACAGATATGAGTTATTATACCTCAATGTCCAGAGAGTTAAGCAATTACCCACCTTTTCTTTAGAAATCAAAACTTGAAGCCCCTTAACCCATAATGAATGAGTAGACTTCAGTTAAGTGCCTGAAATAATTCAGGCTTTTAGCCAAATGTTTCATTTGAACTGTCTAAATTCATTAAACTTAAAGAACTGAATTGCAGGATCTTTGGAGAACAGATTTACTGTGTGAATCCTTCCCTAACTGCTGTTCCTAGACAAAGGGAACAAGGTTTTGGGCTACTTCAACTAATCCTGGATTAGAGTTTAGCAGTGATGGAATGCCTACACCACAGAATCCCTAGTATCTTGACTTGCAGTATTTTACTTTTCCCTCTTTAACTTTGTTGTAAGAATTCTACAGAAATAAATTCAGATGACACCCCAAAATATATGCAGTTTTTGGTTCAAATTTAAGATCATCTTTAAAGTACACACAAATTAGCATTAAATTTGTCAATCCCCGTGTGTGTGTGTGTGTGTGTTCAACATATAAATTTGAAAGTTGAAAAACCTGATGTTTATGTCAGCTTAAATAGTAAAGATAGAAAAAAACTACATAAAATCAGGTTTTGTGTTTAGCATTACCCAAGGTTAAAACAAATGTCTAAGTTTATATTGCAGAATCAATGCTATGTCCAGAAGCCAAGACTTCTGACTCCTACTCAACTTGATAACCCAAGTGAAATAAAGTAACCATAAATCCCATCACTTCCAATTGCTGAGGTATATGATGATAGATAGACAGACAGGCAGACAGATACATAGAGTCATCAACACTGAAGGAAGTAGCTCTCCATTTGACATTGAAAATACGAGAAAAATACTTTAACTTTTGATTCTGTTCAGTTTGGATTGCAACTTCCTCTTTTAGACCTACTAGTCTGTGTAAATTTTCAAATGATTTCTTAGTTCTAACTCATTAGTAAAGTTGTGTCATAATAGGTTTTCTGTGGCAGGAGAGAAAGATGCCAAATGATGACACCATTTTGTCTCATCAGATCCAACATTTTGGATAGCCTATGGGAGGATTTATTTGGAAGTATTTGAAAAAATCTAAAATGTTTTAAATGCCTCCCACATTATCCACTGAGAAAACAATTTCTTAACATGAAAATAATAAAGCAGCATAAGCTGGAATATGTTAGGATAGTAAGTGGGAAGGAAAATAAATTTTTGTGGTAACAATCAGGTGTAGAAGTCCAACTAAAATCTGCAATGAGTATTTGTAAAAAATGTCAGGAGTCATATTCTTGTATATTCAATTTATTACTTTCCTATAGATTTATAGATGCTCAACTTGAATGCTGAGTGCCTTATCATGAAATTAAAATTAAATTAAAATTAAATTAAAATTAAAATTTATGGATGCCAACTTCTTTCGCATATATGTCAGAGCCAAATTAAATCCACAAGAACTCATCCAGTGTCTTTAGATGCCAGTGACATTTATGTTTTTGTAGCCATAGATGCTGTTTGCTCCTGGAGTAAAAATTTATTTCCTACAAAAGTCTTTGCCCTTTGATGCCAAAGGTATATAACTAGCAAACTTATTAGTTGAACCTCCTGGTCAAATATAAATGCATTGATGGAACATTTGGAATCCAAGCCACATTGGTCATTCTATCTTCTGTTATCCTTCTGCTAACTTATCTACTAGATAGGACATTCAGGTTCTGCCTTTTATTCTTCATATATGTATTCCCATAGTTTAAAACTAGAGTCTGGATAAAGGAATATATGGTTAATTTATAAAACTATTTTGTTTCACTAACTCTGTAGAGTTATCTTCTTTTCAATAAAAGGAAATGAAGACAAATAAATGTAGAAAGTAAAATTAAACATAAAAAGAATGGGAAATAGGTTAGATTATGTAGTATTTAGCAAAACTCAAGTACTGGGTTAACTCAGATAAACTTGGCTATTGCTTTTCTACACTAAATTATGGATTAAAAATAACATACAGGCCCTCCCTGGTGGCGCAGCGGGTTAAAGCACAGCACTGAGAAGCTAAAGCCACTTCCGCATGAGTTTGGTTCCCACCTGCCCCGGAGGTGACCACATGGCATGGCAGACCTCTCCTGACCCGCCCGCTGCTCCCCTCAGCAGTGTACTTAGTCGATCTGCCTGTTCTGCTCCCCACTCTGTCTCTGGTGAAGCCTCTCGCCGCCCCTGAGCCTCTGGCCTGTACCCCAGTTCTGTATGTACAAATAAATAAATCTTAAAAAAAAAAAATGATAACATACGAAGGTTACAAACAAGGGGAGCTGTTCATTCCACATAGTCTACGCTAAAAATCCTGTACCCTACAGATAAATCCTGTACCCTACTTGAATTATTTACTGTCCTTTTGTGACACAGATATAAAGAGGTGGTTCTCAAGGAGTCTTGATTTTGTTCCCCAATGAATATTTGACATTATCTGGAGACAAATTTTGACTGTCAGTATTGAGTGCATGCTAATGCAGTCTGTGGGTTGACAGAGATACTGCAAAGCAATACACAGAACAACCATCAGACAAAGAATTAATCTGATCTAGGCCAGTAGACCGGCTGCAGAGAGCTTATTCTGCTACCATGTGTAAAGAATGAGAGTGAGGATCAAATGTCCCTGTCAGATATTTAGGAAAAAATCTGTTACTATCGCAAGTTGTATACAAGATTGCAGGTTGTCTACCAGTTAGGGCAAGGTAGAATATATAGCCCTTCTAAAAAATAATATGCACCAGACTAGTCATTTACCATCAAGATTTCCTAATATGTTGAAATTTGGGATATCACAAATACAATGAAATAAATTGTATGTTAACAATTTTCTTTCATTTGCTTTTAATTTAATATTTGAAATTGCCAACTGTCCCCTCCCCATCCACTGAATTTCAAACACTATATTTTTGATGTTTCATTTCATTTGATGTCACTAGAATAAACTTGTGAGTGTGACACCACCAAACAGGTGGCATATCTTTCCATTCAGCAATGGTCTTAACTATATATTATGTCTCTTTGCTTTAAATTTTCACTTTGCCTCATTCTAAAAGAGATTAGGGCAATAGGCTAAAATATTTATTAAGTTATTAATGGAATTTTTATGTTGATAAATTAATTTTGAAACAGTTGCTAGCAGATGCATATTGTTTATGGAGCCAAATGAAAATGTCTATAGCATTTGCAAATTCTAAAATTCTTATTACACACAACATCCTGTGAGATATTTTCATAGTTTTAGAAATACTATAAAAATTGTTGCTCACTAATTCTTATATTTACTATTGTTTTCTAGCTAATTGCATTATTAAACAGTAGCATTTGGTGAAAGATGAGTATATCATAGTGTGATTTTTTTCATTTCATTATATTTTTATTTTATTATTTTTTTGTTTTGTTAATTCTTTAATCTTCTAATATGGGCTATTTTTTTTTCATTAAGTTCCTTTTTTAAATTTTATATATTTTTATAACATTCTTCATTGTTTGTATGCTTTTTCATCTGGGTTATAATCCCTGTGGAATCCTCACCACCAGTTCACACATGTACTAGCTGCTATTTTTCATTTTCTTTCTGATTTATTTCACTGAACATGATCCCTTCCATCTCCATCCAAGTTGCTGCAAAAGCATAGGTTTATCTTTTTTTTTATTCAGTAATATTCCATTTAATATATGAACCATATCTTCTTGATCTAGTCATCTCTTTTGGGGCATTTGAGTTTTTTCCATAGCTTACCTATTTTTAATAGTGCTGCAATAAAAATAAGGATTCAGGTGACCTTTTGAACTAGTTTTTGTGTCTTTTAGGTAGATATTTAAGAGTGGAATTGCTGGATCATATGGACTTTCCATTTTTAACAGTTTGAGAAAACTCTAAACAACTTTTTGAGTTTCACTTTGAGAAGGAATATACGGGATCAGAGGGTTAAAAAAATTACAATAAAGTAAAAATCAAAATCAACAAGCAACTATAAACCAGAGAGAGCAGTATCAAAACAAGGGTAGGAAGAGCACAAGAGACTAGTGTGATTGTTTTAAAAGTGGTTATGCTATAATATTTCCAGATGGTAAGCAAACTAGATTCAGTGTATTAATATCTAAAAATGAACTGTATATTTTAAATGTTTAAAATTATCAAAGTTTATCAGTAAAATTTACTCCTCTAAGTTTATAAAATAATCTTACTGTATCTCAACAAAATTATGCAATTTTATTGTTCATAAGAAACACAGTCATATAAGCAGAAGAGTGAAAAAAGTCAGACTCTAGTTTTAAACTATGGGAATACATATATGAAGTATAAAAGGCAGAACCTGAATGTCCTATCTAGTAGGATAAGTTAGCAGAAGAATAACAGAAGATAGAATGACCAACGTGGCTTGGATTCCAAATGTTCCATCAATGCATTTATATTTGACCAGGAGGTTCAACTAATAAGTTTGCTAGTTATAACGAGCAAGCAGGAAACATACCTCCCAAGAATAAAGAATAGCATGTATTTGGAAAAAAGATAATTGAATTTATGTCAAGGAGTATTTGTTAGCACCTATTCTACAAATTGTCCCAGAAAATATTGAAAAATATAATTGTTCTCTGCACTGAGCACAAGTTCATATTGCTTATGCTCATTGTGTTAAGCTTGATAACTATTATTCAGTTTGTCTAGTTTATGATTGCAAGTTATGTAGAATAAAGGTGATGGAGGTTTACTCATTATTGTTTGGATTTTTTTTTTTTTTACCTTTGGCAATGGATTTATAAAAAAAAAAAACATGTAATTTAAAATCAGTATAGCAAGATGACTGACCTTTAATAGAATATTCTGATATTTTGCCTTTTCTTCCTTTCCACTATCCTTCAACTGGTTACTATAGCTTTAATGTTGGCATAAATATCTCATTTATTTATTTCCATTGTTGTGGCACTAACAGAGGTGCACTGAGGCTTACAAGAAGATTGTTTAATAGCACTAGCACTGATTCAGATTTGTGTCCTGCGACTGAGCCCTGTTTATAGGAAGCACCAACCTTGAACTGGTCCAAGGTGCTGTTGCATTGATCAGATATTACATGGTCAGATATTGTGTGGTCACATACCAAAAAGTGAGTTAAAGGGTCAGTAGTCATGGGATTTTTCAGGTTTCTCTTGCTTTACTATTATATTTTTTATTGAAGTAATGCTGATTTTTAATTATGTATATGATTTAGAGATGTAGGATCACACCTTTAGGGTATATTTTACCACACACACCATCAGTAAAGCACCATAGTTCTCCGTCATAGTCCTTTGGAACCCCAACGCTCATCACCCCTCTCTGGTAGAGGAAATAAGGCAAAGGTCATTTTCAACACAAACAGTACAAAATGCTATTCAAATTTAGCAATATTCGATTTTTTTATGCTAAAATAAATCAGACTAAGAATTTCATTTGTTTATTTTTCCCTGATTGATAAACAATATTAAACCTTTCTGGTTATAAATAGAAAAAAAAAATACACCATCATTTACGTACTTAATTTGAAGTTAAACTAACAAATTTTTATTTTTGGTGGATTTTGAATATTTTATAAAAATTTACACAATGAAAGCAAATCAATGACAGCTGATTGGAATATATACAAGGAAATGATTTGCATGAACCTATAAAAATGCACCGCATTCACGTTCATCCTGCACAAGCAGAGAGGTTATGGCGTGAACACTCCTTCTGAGAGGACAGGCATGACTATTTTGATTCCTGAAGTAGGATTTTTGTTTACATCCAGAACAACAAATAAAAAAGATTCTCCTTCCACGCTTAAATGCAAGTGTGGTTCTTTCCTTCTTAAAAAACATCACTCCACAGTATTCAAAATTTTATTAAAAATACAATCAGAGCTCTTCTCTCAGGAAGAGTGATATAGGACTTAGTATGAAATAATTTTGATAATGAAGTAAAACACAAAAATGGTTGTCATCAACCAGTATTCTTCTGTTCATGTCTGCATTTCATTTCAACTAGATACCTTGTGAGATGACATAGCTGTCTTATATTCCTAAATAGATATAAAGTTTTCATTATGGCAAAGATTTACTTCATTAGTGCAATTTTAGTACTTTCAGTTATTTAGTTGGGCACAAAGGACAGATAGTGTCCTTTAGCAGAGATAAAACTTTTAACTGAGGTTTTTTTAATGTTATCTTTCCATTGCCATTTGAATACAGCTTTGTTTAACTTCTGTGAATACTCACAGTTCTTTAAGAAAGTGTGTCCAATGATTTCACTCTGTATTTTAAAGACATTTTGTTAAATGCCCTTATTTTTAAATCACAATCAAGTGGTGCTGTTTGAAATCTTGAATCTAAAACACAAACTTGATATAGGCAGGCACACAGAACTTAATTTGGAGATTTTTAACTTTTATTTATTATTTTTGAAACCAGTGAATTAGAAAATGGCAATATTGGCTTGGATCATCTAAATTTAAGTATGACAAAAGACCCTTTGAAGTATTGGAAAAAAATACAAATGGTAACGACGGTACAGGAGTATGATTGCTGGGGGAGAGATGAGGGGGTGGTGTGGCACCAAGCACTGTCTCGTCTGCATTTCTCATGCTAGGACACACCCCTCCAGAGCATGTTGAATAGCCAGTGTTTCTCTAACTCCCGCGCTCTCCTTAGTCTGGCTCCCACTCTCCAGCTTGACGCGTTTCACTTCACCAATATAAACTGTCAGCTATTCTTAGGCTGGTAGCTTCTAAACAAGCCTGGACTCCACTGGCCCTCTTGGGCTCACGTTACTAAGTCTGCAAAGCCCTGTGCCTTCGAAGATCTGGCAAATCTCTTTCTGAACAGCTCACTTGTCTGGAAACATCAAAGAGAAATGTCAAGTTTACGGAGATAGTTACACCACACAGACCACACCCCTCTGAAGGATAAAAGTTGCTCAGTCTACCTGTGATTAAATCCCAATTTGACCTTTCCCGTCTCACCCATTAGATGCCTCCACATGCCGAATATAATCACAGGGGAAGCATTTCCAAATATACTTTGCTTGAGTCAAGAAACTATGCTAAATATTTTACTGAAATTTGTCATTTAGCCCCACCATGTTGTATGAACCAGTATTTTACTTTCCCAAATAACAGATGAGAAAACTCAGGCGCAATGAGGTTTAATAACAACCTCCTCAGGGCTGATCCATTCCCTTAGAAGCAATTTGGTTTTACCCATGAACATTATTTTAAAACTCATGAAGTACTCTGAGGTGCAGTGGCATGAGAACACATTTTGATGAATACGGGTTGATATTTTGATGATGTGAGTTCTTCAAAAGATCCAGCCCTTTTTTCTTGTATGAGAAAATAAAAAGTCATCATCTCTCAAAGTTTAATTCATATGTGGGTTCCCTAGCATATCTCCTGGAAAGCTTGGCTCCATTCCACAACAACCTCCTTTTCTGCCTTTTTACTCAGCTTGCAAGTCCAGGGCATGGAGGGGATGATCAACATCTCTGAAGCTGTTTAGAAATGCAGACTCTGGAACTACTGAATCAGAATTTCCATTTTAATGGGAGCATCAGATGATGCATATGCATTACAAATTTTGAGGAGCAAAGCCCTAGAAACTTATTTCTTTTTACATTTAGTTATTCACAGCAACCAATTATCATTCCTACTTGCCTCATATTTTCCAAAGAGAAGAGCCAGTAGGTTATTTATATTTGTTTCACCCAGAGTGACTAGCATAATATTTCCCATATGGTTACTAGTTGACACATCTTTATTAAATATATTTATTAAACTGAGAGCAAATTCCACAGGAGACATACCTTTATATCTTCCATAACTCATAAAAACATGTTTTCTTCTTTATACTGTAATTCCTGGGAATGCAGATATTAAATCTGTCTTGATCATAGGATGTTCCTTAGTCCACTGCAGTGAAAAGTGAATAGATTAGTTAACATGATTGATTCATGTATAGACGAAAGTGTCATGAAAGTATTATTTTATTTTAAATTTATTTAGTTAAAAATACCTATAAGAGGGCCCTCCCTGGTGGCACAGAGGATTAAAGCACAGCACTAAGAAACTAAAGCCACTTCAGCACGAGTTCTATCCCCAGCCCCGGACGTGATCCACATGGTGTGACAGACCTCTCCTGACCCACCTGCTGCTCCCTTCAGTAGTGTACTTCATCAGTGGGCCTGTTCTGCTCCCCACACTGTCTCTGGTGAATCTTCTCACTGCTCCTGCACCTCTGGCCTGTATCCCAGCTCTATATGCATAAATAAATGAATCTTTTAAAAAAATGCCTATAAGAATGTATGTGGCAAAAAGTTAAGTTTGTTACAGATAGTAATGCATGCACATTCTGAATAAAAAATGCTTGATCAAGGATAAATCTAAGTTAAATCAATAAAATTGATTTGATATACCTCATTCAATTCTGTTATAGAATGTCTACTTCAAGTTGTTTTACTACAAAACACTAATATGATACAGTTAATATGTACTATAAGTATTAAAATACTTCCATTTTTTTTCCTTTCATCATTTCAAACTTCCTCCAAATTGATTGAAAGTAAATATTCAGATAACGCTATGTCACATATTCCTCGTTGGTCTTACAATAGAAGACTATAAATATATTTTAGCAGAAACCATGTTCCATGTTAGAGAAAATTCCCTGACCAATTCTGTCAGATTTTAGATTATAATGTATAATGTATGTTTTTTACATATGTACATATGATTTTTTATTCAAAGGGAGGGAAGATCCCAATACGGTGGACATCACCAGAAGCTATAGCTTACCGCAAGTTTACATCAGCCAGCGACGTGTGGAGTTATGGGATTGTTCTCTGGGAGGTGATGTCCTATGGAGAGAGACCATACTGGGAGATGTCCAATCAGGATGTAAGTGTTTGTAGTTTGTGAGTTATAGGTTCAGATTAAGAGATCAAGCTGTGCAAGGAAGTGGAGCATAATGAAACCAGGTGGTTCCCAGTTTGTGACATGGAAATAGAATGCTTAGAAAAAATAAAATTGTTTGCAAGTCTTGCAAATATAGTCCTTAAATTGTATTTCTGGCTTTACATTAGAGAGCAAGCAGGTATTGAGAAATGAGACAAATGAAGACATTCTCAGCAAGAATATGACTAAATAAATGACTTACCAAATAGCAGTAAGTATCAGAGAGTGTTAAAATTATTTCTGCTACAGAATTGTTTCTGTGTAATATTAGCATGACACACATGTCTGCCATCCTTTGTAGATTTAACCAACACACCTATGCCAACATTTTTTTTACTTAAATACAATGTTTCCCAAAGTCAGACAAAACAACCAAACTCCTACAACTTTCTATTATAAATACTGTGATATGATTTTTCAAAAGGATTTTTGTGTTTAAAATCATGTTTTGCTAATGCTTGGTAAAAGGATTCTATTGGCATATGGTATTAACACTCACAGATTTTTCTTTATGCTTAGTCAGAAACCAAGTATGATCTCAAAGATACAAAAGAAGGGACCTTGAGATGCTTGTAGTCATTTCCTACTTACCACAGATAAAATCAGTTTTACTGTATTTGGATATAAAAACTTTCTGTACTACTTTAAACAAGTTTTTTTTTTTTTAATTACAGATTACATAAATGTGATTCACTGTTTCACATCTCTGTTTTCCAAATTCTTCCTAAATCGTGGCATCTTAGTCTTGTCTCTGGACCAACAGCTTTAGCATGGTATAGGAGTTTGTGGGAATTCAAGTTTTCAGGCCTTACTGGCCTTACTGTATACTTAGGAAAACAGAGAATGATGATCTATATATATATATGATTCCTCCATATGATTCTGATATACACTAAAATTCAAAAATAATTTATTTACATAATTTAAAATACTAAGAGTTCATAAAATGCATGGGGGTTTACCAAAGATATTGTCACTTGGTCTGGGTATAGCTAAAATCCATACAATTTTTTTTCTGCATTAATTTATATATAGTGTCCATAGCAATCTATATTGTCAAATGAATTTTTCTTATAAGCACAGCATTCTTTCTTTTGATTTTAATCTGAAAAGGATCTTTAAAAATTCTTCCTTCCTAAATTCATTTTCAAGCTTTTGATCTTCTTTATAGAATGTTTTCAGGATTGAATACACTTTTACTTGATAAGCTTTTTTTTCCCTTAAGTAATTTAAAATGAGATCATTTTCACTTAATGTTAAAATACTCACATGAGTGTGTCCTGCACATGAAGAAGTAAAATGTCTCTACGTCTTAAGTCACAGAAACTTTGCTTTTCACACAGGTCATTAAAGCCGTGGATGAGGGCTACCGCCTGCCACCCCCCATGGACTGTCCAGCTGCACTATACCAGCTGATGCTGGACTGCTGGCAGAAAGACAGGAACAACAGACCCAAGTTTGAGCAGATTGTCAGCATTCTGGACAAGCTTATCCGGAACCCAGGCAGTCTGAAGATCATCACTAGTGCGGCAGCAAGGTGACACATTTGATTGTGCATTCTGCAGTCACTCTGAAATTAATGTATTTTCTATCTTCAAGGTAGTAATCTCTCTCACTCACTCAAGTGCTTTCTTTGATATTTACATTCCTCATGATTGAATGTATGTTTTCCTCCCCTCTTTTTTGCTTTTTGTCTTTTTTTCTTTCCTTCTTTCACCCTCCTCTCTCTCGAATCCTTTAGGAGCAATTATCCTATGTAGTGATGATGATGAAACTCTCAGATATCTTTAATTCCTGTTGTGTCTATCAGTGACACTATATTCAGGCTGTTTACCCAAAACACAGCTTCTTTACATGATCTGCTATTTAACAAAAAGAATGCACACACATCTGTATGTATAAACATTTTTTTGGCATGGTGGAGAATTCTAGTGAAGTCCCAGTTTGTTCCTCATTTAAAGTTTTCATAATAGTAAGTGCTTCATTGAACTCCCTCAATGAAATAATTAAATAATAATTATTTAACTCATTGATGTCTAATTACTTTATTAGGTACTGTCAAAGATAAAACTAACAGTAAAACAATATCAGTGACCAAAGATCACAGCACAGATGTCAACATATCATATCTCCAATGCAATTCAGAATGCATGATGTCAGATTTTGTGCATATTATTTGTTATTAATAACCAAATTCTCTTCGTTGTTTTGAGGAATGTAAATTAAACTGTACTCAAAATGAAATGAAACAAATGTTGGAAGCCAAAGGAGAAGGAAAAAAACTATTTAGATAGTTGTTGCTTCTCAGAGAAACCAAAGGCAAAGCTACCACTGATCTTTCTTGATGATTTTTAGTTTCATTGTACACTTAAAGTTAGTGAGTAAACAGTAACTTTACTTTTTTTTTTTTTTTA
>NW_004567104.1:51627373-51663219 GCF_000260355.1 Condylura cristata | reverse complement strand
GGGCAGGCGGCAGGCGGGAATCGAACTCATGCGGAAGTGGCTTCAGATTCTCAGTGCTGCGCTCTAACCCGCTGCGCCACCAGGGAGGGCCAACTTTACTTTTTTATGACATATGATCTTTTAAGAAAACCTCAGAGTTTTTATAAATGAATTAAATGTAATGTGCACATAAGCCCATAACATGAAGGAGTATTTATAAATGCAACATAATGGTGATTTAATGTGACTCACATCTAAAGATAAAATATAATGTCTTATAGGAGGAGCTTTCTTTTCTTGTTCCTTTTGTGTTTAACTGTCGTCTTTACTATTCTCAAGAGTTGTAACTTTCAGGCCTCCCTGGTGGCCTATGGGTTAAGACTCAGTGCTGTCACCCCTCTGGCTTGTGGTCCATCCCAGCAGGTCTACATGGCGCAGTAGACCTCTCCTGCTTCTCCTGCTGCTCCTCTTAGCAGTATATTTCAGCATATTCACCTGTTCTTCTGCCCACTCTGTCTCTAGTGAGTCTTCTCTTGCCCCCCCACTTCTGGTCTACATCCCATTTCTTCTACACACACACAAAGGTAAGTTTTAAGCCAATATATATAACATTTGTTCATGTACTTTAAGGTAGCTAATATGCTATTTTTCTTTGGTAGGAAAATTATATTCAGGGTATACAATCTGGATTTTACATTATGTTAGAACATGGGAATCTGAACCATGGGGGCTTACCAGCATGCACCAACACCTACTCATCTGCTCAATCAGAAATTAAAGCAATTCTTGGCACTTTTACCTTACTGTCCGCACTTCAGTCCAGAAAATCACTAGATCGGCAGGATCCATCGCAAACCCTCTCTTGTGTTACTATTCCCATTCTGACCTCATCCAAGCAGTGGCTTCCATTCTTGTTCCCTGCTGCCATCTTGTCTGCACCAAGCATCTTTTCACATAGACTTTTTCAGATACTGGAAGATTTAATATCAGCTATAGTTTTCTGACAACTACAACCTTGGGGAAGAGGTTGGCAATAAAATGTTTGGAGGTGAAAGGGCTGAAGTGAGTGTATAAAAGAGGAAATAAAAAAAGAAAGGTTGTGGATTCAAGAAACTTCACTGCATTGAGAATTATAGGATGTGGTAGCTAATGAGATGTGCACTGTGAGAGAGAAAGAACTGGAGATCATGTAGCTTCTGCACCTGGAGGGCTCTGAGAACAGTGGTCTGACAGCAGTAAGTGAGACTTCAGGAAGGAAAATCGTCTGTGGGGTCGATGAGCTCACTGAACTCAGGGAAACTGCACCCCACAGATAGCTGGAAGTTCAGTTTCCAAGCTGAGAGAGAGATTGAAATTAATGCTATGTATGCAGTTTAGAGCTAGTGCATTCTTTCCAAAAAAGAAATTAAAAGAAGCCATAATTAGTGACTTGTTTGACAGGTCCAAATAGTAATGCTGATTTTCACAACTATATCCATCTTTATTTATTTATCCATCTAAAATTATTTAATTTCTTGTTCCTATATTTCTTGTGCCTAATACCTATGAATACATGAATAAATATATCTAGAAACATCTGTGACTAATGGATAGCAATTTAGCCTGTGAAGTAAAGCTCTAATAATGGATAATGTTGGTTCATGTAGGTTGACACTGAGACATCTCTCCCCCTAGTCTGTATCCTTTTGCTGCATCTGTGCTTAGCTTCGATTTGTGGCATTGTGGCATGTAGCAAGTATTTTCATTATTAAAACATTAAATGTAGTATTTTGGTCTCTCTTTGAAGCTTTAGAGAGCAGTGCCAGTTGCAAAGCAGAAGAATGTGCAATGGAGGTAGAAACAATGAACACTCAGGGGTGAGACCGAGACTGAAACCACGACAGAAAGCCATGGTTTCTGGTAGAGGGTAGAATGACCTGTGTTAGTTCATGCTGCAAACATTGAGAAGTGATAACTGAGTAAAAAGTTCTTCATTGAAACAGCAAAAAGGATACTGGATATTTTTATAAAACTGATTCTTTTAGCGTGATGTCTGAGACAAAATTTTAAGAGATTTAGTTATAACTAGATGATGATAAGGAAAAAGCAAGAGTTTTGAGAAATTTAGAGTACATATATGTACTTATATGTGTGAAAAAAAAGTAAAAGTAATGTTCTTTCCCTTTTTTGCAATATTTGGAGGTCTTTCTTACAAATATTATTGATAGAAAGTGCTGCCATTAAATAGAAAATGTTCTTACAGTGGTAGATTTTAGATCATAACATGCTCTGTTGTACATTAAAAAGAAATAAAGTTGTTATTTAATGAACTCTTATAAAATCTGTTTTAAGACTACTCTTATAGCTACCGAATTCTTGTTGAATTCAAAATTTAAAAAAAACTAGACAAACATGAGAGATTGAATAATTTCTATATAAAATGAATAAGAAAATTATTTGTTCTTTAACAAAACTTTCAACTCTAGGTCTTGGAATTCCTCTACATCTTATAAATTTCTGAAATCTAATTCTTGGCACAAATAGTTAAATGATATATTCAGTATATTTAGAATGAGGTTCAATAAATTAAGGTAATAGTTCATGGCATGAAAACATAAATAATATAGTCAGTATGTTTAGAATGAAATTCTAAAGATCCAATTATAGTTGACTTAAATAAAATGATTTAAATACATTATTGCTTTGCTTTGATTGCTAACTTTGAGATTTATTATTAATTTGAGCATAAATAGAAACAAAGACAAAGAAGACTCATAATGTTTGACTGTTATTGACACTAAATAAGCATGAATGAGATTCTTCTGATGTCTAAGAGTAAATAGTATAATTCTATTTGGTAAATAGTATAATTCTATTTGGTAATGTGTTCTTTTGATAGATAAATCCTTTTAAGAGAAGTCTAATGACCAAAAACCAATCTGTTTCTCAAAATGACTTTGACCCCTAATTCTGAAATAGTCAGGGTGACTTTCCTCACAGAATAAATATACAGAACTGCTTAGAGGAAAGCAAATATGCCAAATACCCAAGTTTTTTTTTTTTATTTTTTTTATTATTCTTAAGAATCAAAATAGGTAATTTTGCCAGTGGGTGGAATTAAACCAGAGGTAATAGCTATAATTGTTAAAGTTTTGTCCTTAAGGCCTAAAGATAATTAAAATAAACATAATGACTTCGCTTCTCCTTAATGTGTCCTTTATATATCACTCTCCTATTGGGGACTTTGTAGACTCAAAATATTTCTAGCTAAAGATGACAAATTAAATTCATTTAACTCTATCTGAAATTTTAATGTTACCAAAAAAAAGGTTTAGATCATCATAAATCCACTTTTAAAAACTGGCAAACATAGGCCTTTCCATGAAATATAGTAAAAAGACATTTGAAATAAAAAAATATAACAGAAATAAATTATAGGATATTGAAAAAGTATATTACTGTTTTCAGACAATGATAAAGGTAGATGTAACAGATATTTTGCATTAAAAATTATTTCGTTCATCTATTCTCCAAATAAGTCACAACAACAGACAGCACTAAGGTAATGATAGTGGCACAGTGGACATTTGTGACATCTATTTTCATAGTGAGTAGGCATCTACATATTCATTCAAGAAGTGTGTATGAGTCACAACTTTTGATACATGAAAAATAAAGTATTTGGCAGACCAGAGGGAGCTTTATATTATAAAATGTTAACTGGTATTCAATCCTTGTGTTTGAAAATTCCAATGCAATATTAAAATAATAATATCATTAGAAGATATTCTGAAGACTGGGATAAATTTATTGGCATTTGTTTCCCAGTTTCTGGTGCCAATTCATAAGAAACCATTTACAGATATAATAGGAGTTGAAGAGAAGAAAATATATGTATACTTCGTTAGTGCAACTGTATGAAAAGCCATAAAGGAATAATTCACAAACCTCACTACAAGGAGAGAAAGAGAAAGGGAGGAAAGTTATTTTTTACTTCCCTTGAGCAAACATGTAATTTCCATGATTTCTTTTTAATGACTGTGGTCTGCGGCCAGTAGGTACTGATTTATGAAAAGCTGTAAAAGATCAGGTGGAACTCTGCAGGACATCGTTTACAGCTGCATGGATTGAAACCTATCTAATTTGTCTAGTAAAAGTGTGAGCTCACGGTGCACATCACCCAGCCTATAAATTTCCCCTTCAGACCCAATGTCTGGGGCTGGGTCTGAAAAAACTCCAATGCCTGCAGCTGCTCTGAAGCCCACATTCCCTCGGTGCGCATGAAGAGACATCACAGGCTCTTCACAGTGAGAGACAAATTCCTATCCATTGATAAACTCTCCAGATGTCCTCTCGGAGGAGGAAAGGAACCAATTTTTATTTGAAATCCCCAGAGAAATCCTGGAAGTGGAAAAATGATACTTTGCAGGGCTGGTTATTCTGAGGTCACTGGCATTAAAATTAGGTCATTCTTTGTCTTCATTGTACTTTGATCCAAGTAATAAACAGAAAAACTCGGTTGGGGTCACTAATCCCTAATCCGCATGTCCTGTTCTATTTCAATTTGTTTATACTAATTTTCTCCAAACTCTTGTTGAGTATGGCTAAAGTATTGAGTTTAAGAATACAAACCATTCTGAATTGAAAAGACAAAATTCTGCAGTTTGCTATTAGGCGCACTACATAAATATTCTGAATAAATGTCCTGGGGTTTGATTCTTCGTACTCACAAACCCATAAATAAAAAAGTATTACCATTCATGGGATGAGGAGTCGACAAGAGTTGACATTAGGTTCTGCTCTGTAGCTACTGTGTAGAAATCCAGCTTGGTGTGTGTGTGTGGAGATTGTTTAATAACTCATTGTCTTGTTTCTAGGTCTCTTAAATTTTCTTATTAAGCTTTCTCACAGGTATTAATCATCTCCTATCATTCCATTTATCAGTCTTATTACATATCCAGTGAGCCCAAAGTTATAGCGAATACTGGCTTGTGGCAAAGGCCATCTCACTCATGATGACCTTGCTTCAACAGTCACCTGAGAATATCCTGTGAGTTTTGGAGCCCGGATTGTACATTTAGCATTTATAACTCCTCAAGTCTGTAGGAAAAGAACCAAAACAAGAATTTTTGAATTATGAAAATAAACTTTTTTTCAGATAAATAAAAGATCTGTCTTTTTTTTAGAGATTTTTTTTAAAGATTTAATTTATTTATGCATACAGAACTGGGGTACTGGTCAAAGGTGCAGGGGCAGTGAGAGGATTCACTAGAGACAGAGTGGTGAACAGAGCAGGCAGATCGATAAAATACTCTGCTGAAGGGAGCAACAGGCAAGATAGGAGAGATCTGCTGTACCCTGTGGGTTACCTCTGGGCTGAGGATCGAACTCGCACTGAAGCAACGATGACCAACTTCGTAATGTTGCATCCAGCCTGCTCTGACACCAAGGAGAGTCCAGATCTGTCTTTTTAAAAAATAACAAGGATCATTAAAAATAAACTATAACACAGAAACATAAACTCATAATATTGATTTTAAGTCTATAATTCAAACACTTGAAGTAAATTAGCATGCCACTTGAATATATGAGAGATAGCTAGAGAAATTTCATGAATAGTAGAAATCTATTTAAAAATTCATTTTTAGAGAGGTTGTTAGAAAATGTATGCCTTTACTTCGCAGATTTTCTCATTTAGAACAATTTATTCTAAATGTCAAATTTAAGCATTTTAATATAAATGTTGAACTTCATTTAAGCAAATTAATTCATTTTTAAAATATAAGAAAATTTGAATTTTTTTTGTTACAAGGGTACAAGGGTTGGGTAACTTAACGGTAGTAATTTGTAAAAGGTATACAGTATCAGCAAACATGAACAATGCTGAATGCTAACTCTCAAGTAGTGAAAATCTGAGTATACCTTCTCAATCATTGGATAAATATCAAATGATGACACAACATTAATAATAATAATATTTATCAAAACAAAAACAAACTACAGCAGGCTGAATAATGATCCACTTGTGAGCGCTGACTGTGGGATCATTGTGGGTTCACAGAAGTTATAGACTATTGTAAGGAGGCCTTGAATAAAACCTACTTGATAAGGCCGTTGCCTCGATATGTACACAATTTTATACATGACTAAACTTCTAGTTGCTTAAAAAGTAATTAACACAAAATCAAAACACTCAACAGTTTATATAAAATAAATATGCTGTTACTTTCCTTTAGAAGTTTAAAAAACTCATCCACTATTATGTCAGAATAACAGCAGCTTGTGCTCTATCAGGCACAAACATTATTCTGTGGACTCCTATATTTTCTCATTTCAATTTAGTTCATGAGGAATCTCTAGCATCACCATCATCCCCATTGTAGACATGAGGAAATTGACCTGATAAGAAAATCACTCCAGGTCACAAACCACGTGGTTTGTGCTGTGCCCAGGATTCCACCCGCAGGGTTTTACAGTCCTGTTGCCTGTGCACAAGCCACTGAGCTTTACTCAAATTACATTATGGAATTTCAGTGAGCTTAAGAGAAAACAGGAGAAAAAGAATAGGGACAGAGACTCATCTCAGTCATGAGTCAACTGCAGTCATGAGTGAGAATATAACTGTTGCCTAATTCCCAGATCTGCCCCTTTTGCTTGAGGAAGCTCCATTTCTAATTTAATCTCTTTTAGTTTCAGTGTTCACCTCTCTTGGAGGGGTAAGGTATTGGTGCCAAACCAATGTTGTAAAGATTAGTCTATCATATCTGTGTAATATGCTGAGCACAGTGCTCTTGCATTCAAGTCTGCATATATGTAGGCTAATCTTGATTGCTATTGCTGTTGTTATTATTCATCTCAAAGCAAAGACTTCACAGCTACTTTTTGCTTATGCTCCCACCCTTAAGAGGAAAGAGAATGGCAATTGACCTCTTGGTGACTGGTGCCAGCCTCCTGTCAAAGGACAATGGAAGAGGATAAGAATACCCCAAGTGCATAGCAACAGATTACTTATTTGGGTTCTTCAGGATGAAAATAATTTTCTCATTTCTTCTGTGCCCTGTGATTCACTAGATCTTACAGTAGGTCGCAGATCTGCACTCAGCTCTATACTTTTATTAAAAAGTGTCTTAGTTCATTGTATTGTATGATATAAATCATAGTCACAATCTGTATCTGTCTGCCTCTCATCTTTCTATATCGTGAACTCCATCTGATGTTGTGATAAATGTAAGTACTTCATTTAGTGTAACTCAACTACTTTTTTCCAATCTTGTGTACTTTTATTTGGATGATATTTGTGACATATTAAAATCTGAAATGACTTAATGCCCTGCTGTAAGTACAGTCTAGGTTATTCAAACTGTCCTTTTGATAGCAATTTATACAATGTCTCCAAATGAATATACAGTAGGCAGGATTTAATATTGGAAGTCAAATTCACCCCCAAAGCAGAGAGCAAAGCATTCAGTACATTACATCTGCTATAACTGTATGCTAAATTACCACCATCTTTGCTAATGACTAAACAAATTAAATTATGAAAAGTATGTATGGATATATTTATGCATTTCACTGCCAGCATTTCAATGATTTAAAAAGCAGTCATGAGAGGAGAAGGAGCACTTAGACAAGATGATTACACAGTATTCTTGAAACTGCCAGTTTGAGCAGATGAAACCTTCATGGCAGATAAATTCCACAAATAAACTAGAAAGCCACATGAAATCTGGAAGTTCCTGCTGATGTTGGTGTCAAATTTTGACATGTAACATCTCTGCTGATTCCTGTTCTCTCTCCTCTGGTGTTTCTCTTTCTACAGACCATCAAACCTTCTGCTGGACCAAAGTAACATGGACATCACGACCTTCCGTACAACAGGTGACTGGCTTAATGGTGTCCGGACAGCACAGTGCAAAGAAATCTTTACAGGCGTGGAGTACAGTTCTTGTGACACTATTGCCAAGATTTCCACAGAGTAAGAAAAAGATTTTAAGCAGACTTATTATTCTGCACTTTTTAGTATATCTTTATTTTGTGATTGTGTTATAAATACTAGTTGCATCCCTGAGGTAATTACTTTCTCCTGTAGCCACTGAGCTGATTCCTAGGTCTGTTTGTGAATTACACCTTCTGGATTAATGTGTGTGTGTGTGTCTTCATCCCTCAAAATAGGTACCCACCATTGGGGTCTTCGATGCTGATCATCTTCAGATAGACCAACAGATTCATACATGTACCTACATTCAAATGAAGATTAGGATATTCTTGCGCTTCTAATTTTCTTTTATATTTAGCAAAGTCTAACCTGTGTGTAAATGAAAAATTGAGAGCTAAATGGGTAAACTGATATATAGGGAAGCATGTTCAAGTCAAAAAGTAATTTATCATATTAGATGATTAAAAAATTATTTAATAGTTAGAAAAATGACTGCTTCACTATTTAGGTAAGAATATTATGCTGGAAGAAGTCATAAACAGTAAAAGGCAAGATTTTATTGTTTCCTTAAAAGATACATTGTCAGCTTTGAAAGATGAAATATTCATAACTTATAGTCTTACTTAATACTTATACAGCTTTATGCATTGAAAGCCAAAAATACTCAAGGATAATATATTTATTAGAGAGAGTTTGTGGTAGTAGGAATTTTTGATATGAGAAATCCATGGGTTTAAGGAAAAGGAGTTTACATGGCATTAACTTTGAACCCATTAGTGTTCTGTAACTGTTGTCCTCTCACAAGTTATGGAATTGGGAACTAGAAAGTGAAGTGCTAGGAGCCATAGTGCTCATTTCTCTATGAATGAGAATTAATTTACTTCACTTTTTAGTCAACTGCATCATTTGAATCATTTTTTTTGTCTTGCACAGTGACTTTTAAAAAATAGTTTTTTCATGTCAGGTTATGCAACTTTGGTGTGTCACTCAACTCACCAGGGTCATTTTCATTCTAAGTAGCCAGAAGAGAGTTTCTGTTGGGCTCTGTCCTGCCTTTTTATTGGGCTCTGCAAAGATATATGCTTTCCATGATCTAATCATTTCCATTCTAAAGAAATGGAATGAGATAGCATAAGATTGACTGTTGGAACCATTTTCTGAGTGTAGGATGGAGAGTTGTTTCAAAGAAAGGAGTGCCATGCTGGTTGGAGATGCCAAAAATTGTACACAATTTTATAGTCACTCTGTCTGTTTGGAAATGGTGTCCATAGTCTTGTGAGATTATTCTGACTCTGATGTTTCTCTTTTTAAAAATATTTATTTTAATTTACTTATGCATATGAGAACGGGGTTGGGGGTGCAGGCCAGAGGTGTAGGGGTGAGAAGATTCACTAGAGACAGAGTCGGGAGCAGAACGGGCAGATCTACTGAAATACACTGCTGAGGGGAGCAGAGGGCGAGACAGGAGAGACCTGCCATGCCATGTGGGTCACCTCTGGGATCAGGGATCAAACGCATGTTGAAGTGGTTGGCAATTGCTCAATAGTATTGAGACTTTAACCCCTGCACCTTCAGGAAGGCCCCCTCTGATGTTTCTTAAATAAATGTTTTAGTGCCCTTAAGTCTTCCCCTCTCCAACTAATAGTTGAATTTTTAAATGCTGTTGAGTATTTAAAGACTTTCACGATTACTGTTAAATGAGTCATTTAAGCAAGGACACTGGATAAAACAGATTAGACTTCAAAGAGGACTATATAGTATATTAAATAGACATGTAAGTGACTAAAAAGTAAGAAATTTACTCTTTGTAACAATTCAATCAGAAAATCAAATAATATCACAAAAGGACCTGTTGAAGAGGAACATTTGTTCTTAGAAAATAGCTTACTTAACACATTAGCATTTCTGTTTAAGGTGGAATGAATCAACTTCTGACCCAATTGACAATAGGCTTTAGTTCCATTGGTAGTTATTTTGGTGCAACACTGTCACAAAATATATTGTTTTTAAATGTTTTACAAATTATTTTAGTAGTATAAACACTTTGGGTTATGCTATACAAAACACCTGCTTTAGGGCATCGATGCTTAGCAAAGAACAAACACAAGTCTGAACCTTTAAACACCACTGCCACACTTTTAAAAACTAAGATATACAAATGTTTATTCTAATAAAATATCAGCACAAATTTGTAGATAATGAAAGAGGATGAGGCAGAACAGTGTTGATAAGATTAAATACTAGTTCACAAATTAAAAATAGTCATTCTAAGTTGTGAATTTGGTTAAAAAAAAGCCATTTGTGTAAAAACATGAAGTGAATCATTTCCTATATTTACTAGTTAGGGGGACTTTTGTCTCAACACTACAGTGTTGGATTTTAATCATTTTGGGTGAGTTAGAATTATTTGGCTTAGCTTTTACTATTATTTAAACAGCTGATGAGTACACATTCAGGATGAAAGCTGACTTTTCCTGATAGGTTGCTCTGTCAACCTTCACAAATGAGCCAAAGGCTTTCAGATCTCTTCATATTCTAATCTCCATACTGTTCTTTCATCAGTCCTTTCAGGGACAGCATGGGATTAGCATCTATTGACCTAAAACTCCTTGAAAATAATTGCTTGTTTCTCGGTCCTCTGCAATATAGTATACTTCATGTCTCTAGTTTATGTAACAGAAGGATACATTAAAAAAAAACCTAATGCACTAGGAATTTGGGGAAATCTGACAAGGCACACTTTTCATTTTAAATGCTATAAAATATGTAAGTGGACATTTCACCTTTACATTTACAGTTTTATTATTTGAATTTCAGTATCATTTTTTGTGTGTTATCCAGAACCAGTTCAAAACTGATTACCTTGACTTCATTATTCTACTTCTCATAGAATAGGACAGATCTACCTGAAAACAGCCACTGAGTTTTTGTCTTTTATTCACATCTAAACTATCAAGTCATAAGGCAAGATCAATAGAGTTTCATACCAAATAGTATTAATTTGCTAGCTTACTCAAGCCATGTAATTTTTAAAACAGGTCCACAAAATAAAAAGTTTTAATCAGTTTTAAAGTACCATTTCATAGTCTAAAATGATTACAGAGGTTAATGTGAAAAAGAAGAGAGAACAAGCAAGTGGAAACTGCAGAGAGGGTTAAGTGTGTAGAGTGGAGAGCAGGCAGGTTACCTGCCTCAGGTCCATATCCTGTTGCTCGGATACCACTTTCAAAGTGTCATCACCTGTCCTATATCTTTTGAAGTACAAGATAGCACACTAACCTCTGGTTTGAATATTGAACTGCTCCTTACTCTTGCACTTTTCCACTGCTCTCTTGAATATGATAGTCAAAATGGTATAAATAAAAAGGGAGTCATAGTGAGAGTATTGTAGCGGGTGTTAGAGCTATTTTGAACATGGCAGGATATGAGTGAGTAGAAGACATTTTGGTAGGAATAGATAGGTTAGAGAGCACATAAAAACCCAAGCTGAAGCATAACCCTTAAATGACTACTTCAGTTCTCGTTCCTAATGTCATAAGAGGGAGATATTTGAGTCGAGACCTGAAAGACATGCATATACTTAAACAATATATGCCTAAATCAATAATACTTACTCAATCATCTACACATTTAGCTACGTCTTTCACCTTGAGTGATATTCCTTATGTTCGTATATCCTTTAATGCTCATTTCTGGATTTACATTTTAAATTTATTAATTTTGATAAAATGGTATCCTTGTTTTTAAATTTTGAAATAACTTTATATTTTAAGGAAATGGTTCTAATTATCTATGTCTATACAATGAACTGCCTTAAAACCTAGAAGTAAAAATCACATTTTTGGGCCCTCCCTGGTGGCACAGCAGGTTGGAGCGCTGCTCTGTGAAGCTAAGCCAAGGCTGCTTCTGTGCAAGTTCGATCCCTGTCCAAGGTGATCTACATGGTGCAGCAGGCTTCTCCAGATCGCCAGCTGCTCCCCTCAGCAGTGTTTTTCATCGATCTGTCTGTTCTGTTCCCCATTCTGACTCTGGTGAAACCTCTCGCCACCCCTGCACCTCTGGCCTGTATCCCATTTCTATATGCATAAATAAATAAATAAATATTTTTAAAACAAACAAAAAAAGAAGACAGTTGTCAAGCAGTCTGAAAGATTCTATCTAGAGCTTTATGAATATTTCTCATATCAAAAACACACACACAATTTTATGTCCTAGGGTATGAATTTTGGCAGAGCTCAAGCAAGAGATTCTTTTGCTCTGATGTTGGGCTCATGCCTGTCTGCCTTGGTGCAGATGGCTCAGAGTTAGGCCCAGAAGCAGAGCCCTGGAGACCAGCACTGCAAACCTAACTGCTTCCAAGTGGCCTTTCCTGTCTTAGTCTCAGCAGACCTCTTCTATGGTGGCACCTAGACAAGAGATAAATTGTGGAATGTGGAAGTTTCTTAAGATGCTAGTGCTTACGTTGATACAGTATTCCTTTCAACATATCCACTAGTCAACATAGTCCCTGAGCTGACCCGATTCAAGTGAAGGGGATGATGCCCACAAAGAATGAATGATCATCTACATTTATTTTCTGGTGTTGCCAAGGCTGTTTATGGTAACGAATTACCACAGACTAATTGACTTAAGCAGAAATCTATTTTCTTGTAGTTCTAGAGACTAGAAGTCAGCAATGAAGTGTCATTAATGAGTTTTTTCTTACCTCTTCCAGTTTCTGGTGGATCCTGGCTTGCCTTGGGCTCTAGTCAAATAACTGGTCTCTTCCTCTTTTGTTATAAGGCTTTCTTCTTCATGTCACCATGTGTTCTCTGTCTTTGATACTATATAGATATGATTTTGGGCCCATCCTAACCCAGTATCACCCTCATCTAATCCTTACCGTGATGACATCTGCAATGACCCTATTTCCAGATAGAACCATGTGGTAGGGCTTTAGGTTGATTTAAAAAAAAAAAATTAGAAACTATTCAATCCTTTATGCTATTGATATTCTTCCACAAGGAGAGAGGTGAAATGCAGGGTTATAATATGTGGGTGATACAAAAATCAGAAAATGAAGTCCAAAGCACTGAGGTATATAATTGTTCAAGTTTTGTGAATTGAAAAACACCTTTCTACACACTAACCAAGATACTCCGTTCCTTACCAGACGTTTTCTCTTTTACAGTGATATGAAAAAGGTTGGTGTCACTGTGGTTGGACCACAGAAGAAGATCATCAGTAGCATTAAAGCTCTAGAAACACAATCAAAGAATGGTCCCGTACCCGTGTAAAGTGCCATTTCTGGAAGGAAGTGGTGACTCTGGAAGACGTAGCATCACTCTGCAGATGGATGACAATGCTAGGGATACTGATGGAAGTTCCAAGCTCAATAAGACACTCAGATATGAGTACAAATGCCTTAAAATGGAATTGAAAGACTCTTTATTTTCCCCTATCATTTAGTGGATGGGTGGGTGGGCATACTTTGTTTATAATTGCTTTTTAAAATTAGTTTATGGATTAAATTAAAATTCTTCAGCACGAAATGGTGAAGAACTAGCCTAGAGCCATTGATCATAAACTGACTCATAAAAGCAAAACAAGTGAAGTAACATAATGAACATAGTGGCTCTATTTATGAATAGCCACAAAGGCTTGCAATATTTTTATACACAGAAGAAATCTGTAACAGGTATTTTGTTTCTTTAAAAGTGAGCAAAATAGAGGAATTTATACCTCAAACCAACTGGCCATATTTACTGCCTTTTCATTGTATTATTCTCTTATCTGTTAAAAGCATATAGACATAAAGTTTGTGGTAGTTTTAAGTTCTGCACATTTTTAATCAATAGCTTCCTTAAATCTTATCATGTAAAAATGTGTCTTAATTTTGAAGAAAAGTACATATTTATTTTCTTTTGAATTGTTTTTATTGTTTTCTATTTATGCCGTGATGATTTCATTTGGATTTGTTACAGCCAAGTGCCAAATGTTCTTTCAAATTGTCAACAGTAAGAAACATGCTAAACTAAATATAGAGAATGATGGATGGGTTTCTTTCCAGATTTGTGGAACCCTCCACTCATATGCACCTCTCTTTCTCTTTTCCTCCCTTCCACCCTCTCTCACCCCTCTCTTTTCTCCTTCCCCCCTCTTTTCCTCCTCTCTATCTTCAGTGTATCTGTCAAGTACCAATCATGTATCTATAAAGATAGAAACCAAACCCTTTCCTTGTTCATACACTAACCAAATCTCTCACAATGGAAATTATTTCATGCATTTTTTTGTCCCTGCATTTACTATGAACTTTATGTTCCTAATTTAGTGTAATATACTGGCTTGTATGTATGGACTCCCAGTGGCATACCCACTCTTCTCCAGTGCTTAGGAGACAGACCAACAACTCCCTTCATTGGTATAGACCTATACTAGAGCTTTTGAATAGAGAACAACTACAATGGAAAGAATTGAAACCTCTTTCTAGATTGCTGCATTAATTAACAGCTATGGGCCAATGCATAGATCAAACAGTCACTTGATGACAGGCTTTGTAATGCTACTTAGTATCTGTTTAAGCTGTTGGGGATGTCAATAGGGAATGATGACAGCTAAGCTATTCATCCTTATCACTGAGGTAGTATTTATTGGACATATCATTTACACAATACCTGGTTAACTAAAAGTGCTTCAAAATCTTCAGGCAGTGGAGAGATCCCTCATTGCAGGAACTTAGATGTAATATTCCAAAAAGCTCAAATATGAGTATACTCAAATAAAAATTGCAAACATGTACTTGTAGAGATCTAGCTACTGATATATTGTGAAGCACCATTTAGCTCTGTCTATATTATCCCTAATACTGATCTGATCATGTTATGAGAATAAGAAATGCATATGTCACAAGAATACAATGGATGAAACAATGCTGCAACCTTTATGTTCTTATGCACAATGGAACACAATCAACCTACAATCACAGATCAAAACTCCAAGTGTGAATCTATTGTAAATTTACTATAATGAGTTACATTGTGTTCCTTCATATATGAGATTGTTTCTCAAACTGGCAATATTTTTTATAGTCAAAGGAATCATCCTACTAGAATTCTGTATTGGATATATACGAGCATGAACTTTAAAAAAGATATAGGCAATGATGAAATCAGTTAGAAATTTCACTTAATCCTACTAGAAGCCACTAGACAACACTTTTATAATCAAGCATTTTGTGTTGTGGAATGTTAGACTGAAATCTGAATCAGGCTTCACTCATTTGTTTCCAGACTAACACTTGCTTTCATAGATACTATGCTGAGCATGCACAAAAATTCTGTGCATTTCAAGAACTCATAGAAGTTGAGGATTGTTGAATCTATTTCACTTATTTTGACTGTGGTTTCCATTTATGGTAAAGATTATATACACAGTATATTGCCCTTCATTTTTTCCACTATTTTTATATCTGACCTCTTATAATTTTACACAATTCTTACCCTGTACATATGTAAACATACAGTATACAATTCTTAACTGTGGAGTAGAGGTACTAGAATACTGTGGCCATCTCTTTGTACAGGATCTGCATTGACTTTCAATAAATATGAAACCACAATCCCTTGTGATGTTATGTACCATATTACCTGTTTTATACCTTCATTTTGATTCACATAAATTATTTATTTCCAGTCATTCTCCCAGTTTATGCTGGACTAAATGCCAGTTAATCCATGTATAAATGTGATATGATTGGCAATATGTATTTACTTTAAACTTGTATGTTCAAAACATGACTTATTTGGTTTATGTTGTACAATGCAGATGGCCTCTTACTAATGTAAAATGATTTGTAGTGGAAACATTTATATTTTTATAATAAACATAATGAAAATATTTTTTACAGATTGGAATACAGAAGTGGTCTTTGAAACTTTTTTTTTAAAATGATGAAAATATTGTGCTTATTTAAACATCAAAATAATGAAGCTTATATAAGTTATAAAAAAATGTGCTTCTGTTTCTTTTTTCTTCATTAATGAGGAAGGGTTCCTGTTTTTATGTAATCCACATTTCCAGATCTAAATCTCATTATCAGTAAGCAAAAAGGTAATCAGGAAGTATTTTCATGGCTAAAGAACAGAACTGAATAAGCAGTTTTCTTTTGAGTACAAGTGACAAAACCCAAATAAATTAGTTTAAGGATACCAAGAAAACTTTTAGCCAATCTGATGGAAAAGTCTGGTATAAACTTATCAGGTTTTTGCACAGTTGTTTAGTCTCTGTATCCTTCACATGACCTTATTTTTTTAATTGGATTGATTGGTAAGCTGTATCTTTTAAAACATTGCTCTAGCTCATATAATTCTACAACATCATTTCTGTGAGATAATCACCATTCCTTGATGATTAAAAAAAAAAAAAAAACTCTTTGGGCACTGCAGAATTCATAAGCCCTATCTGGGTCCCTTTGAATGGGACAGTGAATTACTCAGATTGGCAAATACTTAGTCCTATGTGCTTTTCCTGGGAGAGTGTGGTGGGGCCAGGTGAGGTTAACAAGCTATCGGGATTAGACATGGTAGAGAGCTTTATGTCTGGGACAAAGTCAGAATATCATTTATGAAAAAAAGGTAGGAATTATTAATAAATCCCCAAATTAAAAAGAAAAAAAAAGCAAAACAACACCTGCGCCTATAACACACACCAGATGCTTTGCATAAAGTATGTCTCTAGTCATTTCCAATCTACTTTAGAAAAACAGTATATATGAAAACTAAAAATGCTAATTGATCAGGATTACCATAGAGGTGAAAGTAGTTAAGGAGAGATCACAGAATATGTCAGATTTCAATTTTCTTTGAAAGAGAAATAGCATTTGCTCATCTGTAGTTTTATGGAGAATAACTTGTAAAAAGGAGATTAGCTAAATAAAGGGGAAGAGGAAAATAATTTATTCATTCAGTAAATATGTTTTAAGCATTTCTGTGACTTAGGTGTTTTGCTATCACCATGGTTAAATCTTTCCAACAATCCCATGAACAGGCATTACTCACTATTAATAGTTGAGGAAATCAGGGCTCTGAATGTTTAAATCAGATTTTAAAGGACATCTTTTGTAAATAAACAGATATTTTGAACTGGAATCTTTATTCTGTCCTCTTCCCATAACTGCATTTGTTCTTGGTGCTTGTTTTAGAAGATTCCAAATGAGGCCATGACTGGAGTTTTTGTAACCTAGAAATTAAAATGTATTTTTTTTCTCTTCCTTCTCCTCTCACATCACATCAGCTCTAATGATATTTTAGGAATGCCACCTTCTTTTCCCTGTCATACTCCAAGAACACTGCTGATTTCTCTAGACTATGAGAATCTTCTAAATAATGTATCCGCCTTCAGTCCCAATATTTCCAACATGAGTCTGATAAATATGTTAGAGGAAATATAATTTTATAGTTTCTCTACATAGGGTGCTAAATGAAATGCCTCAGGGGCTCAGCAACTTATGTAAATACAGTGAAGAGTGATGATTCATAAAAGCACCTTTCTATTCTCCAAAACAAACTTCTGAGAGACAAAGCAACAAGGAATCAAAATGAATTACTGATCTTTCCAATAGGCAATCTGAGTCTTTGTGAGAAATTTTAGATATGATAGTGCCCCAGCTAAACAGGAAACAAAACCACAGCCAAGGGCTGAAGTGAGCCTACAGTTCCTGACTTATACTTTCTTGAGTGCAAAATATTCTTTAATATTGCACCATAAAAATCTCCTTCAAATAAAATATCGCTTTCCTCTGTAGTCTCCTGGGTGCCCATGGCTTCCTCACATTGTACACCATGGCACCAGACCCCTTGTAGTTCTCTTATTTTCTTAATATCTCACAATGTTTTCCTTTGATGCATCAGAAACTTTGACCATTATGTCATTTTTCCAGAATCACTTAGTCACACTGTTCATTCTTCAGGTTCCCTTCTCTCACCATCACTGGATCAGGCACATTTTATGATGCAATGAAAAAACCCTGTGATTGAATCTGCAGAACATTTAACATTTTCCCCTAAAATCACCTGTTCTTTATGCTTCCTCCCTACTTATGAATGAAGGCACTTTGAATAGAATGGGTCTTCTAAATCACTGTACCCATTTGTCCATTGCAATGTCTGGTATCTAATACACATTCAAAATAAGAGGTTGACTAAAACAATTTTTGATAACATAGTAAAAATAGTGTCCCTGATTAGTTTTCTTTCCTTAAAGGGAAAAGTGTAAATTTCTTTCAGGTTAATAAAATTAATTAATGTTCTAGTTGTGTATCTTGGATCATTGAACATACTGATTTCTGCTAGAATCGGTTCATTTCCATAGAATTTTGTGAACTTATTTCATTGGTCTCAATGCTCCCATTTTTCTTAGAGCAGTTAAGTCGTTTAAGTAGACCCTTGAACCAGAGTTTAACTATAAAAATTTAACAAGGTAAATGCCAAAGCTTTCCTGATACTCTCTACTCTCTTACTATGTACAAATAACATCAACATGCCTACTAAAAACTACGCTTCTTATGAGCCATCTGGGATATACATTCTATTGACCCAGGGGATCTAGATACGATTTGGGAAAATAAGTGGTAGTGTTAAATACACCATAAAGTGAAGATGCTGGAGATTTACAGAAGTCCTCACCCTGAAATTCTCTGGGAAAAGTCAGTTACAAGTTGATAGAGAATAGACATAATTAAATCACATTTTCATGCTAGGTGGGCTATCACATTCTATGTTAAAAAAAATGAAAGTTCTCCTTTAAAATTATACAGTAAAAATTAAAATGTAATTAAAAACAAAGAATATTATTTTCCACTTAAAATAGATATAGTATAAGTGACAATAGCAATAATAATATCAAATAAGTCTTCAAAATACCCTTGACAGTTTCTATTACATATATGCCTATATGTATATTAAAATATTCCAAATAATAATGACCATTACCAATTGAGCATTTGCATACTCTTACCATATATTACACATCTCCCAACCACTTGTTATTATCCACTCTATAAGTTGAAAGTGGAGGTTTATAGTGGCAATAACCAGACAAAGTCAGACAGCTAACAAGTAAAACAACTTAAATAAAAATCAACTCCATGACCCTTCCTCTGAATGACTAGACATTATCTTTCAGTGTAATATTAATAAAGATAAAAACTGAAAAAGATCTATGAAATGCTGTCTGAACTTATCATTTTGGCTAGATTCCATTTTGACATCTCTCCCATTTTGTGATGTTACTCAGTGATTCTGCTAGAAGAGATATTTCTGCAGAATCTGTTGATTGTTACTACCATGGTAGAAAGAGGAACAGGCAGTTACCCTTGATTTCATTTTTGTGAACTCCATTTCAAGAGCATGAGATTTGTGTGACATATTGTGAACCCTTCAAGTAAACATGTTCCCTTGAACATTCAACAAATAATCTAATTTGGAAACACCAAATACCACAAGGAAAAAGTAGTACTCTTTTTTGCTATTTTCTGACAGATTTCCACACCAATGATTTATGGAAGTGTGTTAAGTTTGGGATTCTTATCTGAAGCCAAGAAAAAAGTCTTAAAAATTTTGAAGGCTATCACCCTCAATGATGGAAGCCAAAACCTCGGAATGTTTGCTAAAATCAAGGATGAGAGAACACAGAATGTCATGTACTATCAAGAACTTAGTGACTTTCATATGGTTCTCATTTATTCTCATACATGGTAAATCAAAAACCTTGGGAGGAAGCCAATACAAATTGTTACAGATAACGCTATCTGAATTTAACTGCCTTAGGTATGCTTCATATAATACAAATATATTTCATATCAGCAACTTAGCAACACAAAAATAGAAAGACACTAGTCAAAATTCATTTGGATACTCTCCTTCAAAAAAAGCTCAATTTGTCAATATTATTATTTATCTTGGTCTGGAGATCCCTTAATACTCAATTTGTTTCACAATCCTGACTCAATGTGATCTATGTAACTTATTTATTTTCTCTTTTCTCCTTCATATTTTTCTCCAGAGCAGTGAGTGTTTACTCATGGTCTGTTCTAGATTTCACCTCCCTGGAATCACCACAGGCAGATGCTGACCCCTCTCAACTGTCTCAATGGCCTTTCCCTCTTAGGAGAAGATTTGCCACATGATACCATAACTCTAGCTTCAATGCAACTGTGCTTGGCTTTTGGGAGTGTAGCAGGTGGTCCTCACCAGCGTCCCCGTCACTATTCCAAAGCCACCATGCTGCCCACTGCCTCCATGATCACCTTTATATTCTGGACCTTGAGTTGGCAAGATTGGCTTTGATTTTCCTGGGGACCAGGACTCCAACCACCTTCTGGACTAGTGTTATAACCTGAACATAAACTCTTGATTCTCTTGATCGTTTGGACCAAGGGCATGGTTTTGTCAGGTGGGTGGTGAATGTTTCTGTCCTTTTTGAGAATGTCTTCTGCTACTGTTTCCTCAGAGTCACTTCTTCAGATGCAGCACCAGATTTCATGACACCTACAGGCATATGTCATCACCATTTTGGATTGCCAATATTTTCTTTAGTATCAAATTGAGACCTGAGCTCTCCAGGACAGTGAGCCTGGCAATGTCCATCACCAACTGAGCAATACTGAAGGAAGTTGTAGTATTTGGGAGTTTTATCCAGGCATGCATTTGGATTCTCTTGTCCCTTAGATGGCTACTTTGTCACACCAGCCACAGAGTCACACATAAGTTTTCTGGATCAGACACAATGGACAGTTTCACACTCAAAGAAATGGAAATAGAATATTAATATTTTCATGCAGTAGTCCCTCATGCCTCAATTTTCATAGAGTAATACAAATAGAACTAGATTATGTCTATATAGGCAATAAATGTATCGAAGAAAAGGAGACTCAAGCTTAAGTAACCTAAGTTTATTTTTTTTTTAATGAGACTGCTAGCAAGCATGCCTAATTTGAAAAAATAATGTGCCCACCTTGTTTATTGCAACATTGATTACTTTAGCCAACTACTGGCTACTGGAAATAACCTGTGTCAGTGGAATATTATTCAGCTCTAAAGAAGATGACATTTGCAATAATATGAATGAACCTAGAGGGAATCAGATGTACTAAAATAAGTCAGTCAGAAAAAAAAATGCCATGTGATTTTAGTCATATGTAACATAAAAAAAAACTATACTTTTGGACTAACTAGAGGTTATATTAGAAAGGGGAAGGGTGGTGGGTAAATTTAGAATTAGGGACAGTGATAATATGAAGATAGTGTGGATGTTTAGCAGTGAACTTAATGTAGTACCTATACATGCTGATTCTCAATGATGCACACTGAAAACTTATATATAATCTTATAGTACCTCAATTTAAAAAAAAAGGCAAGGTAAGTTTTAGAGTGCATCATTGAAAATCATAGTGATTCATATGTTAAAATAAAAGATATGCTTTTTTACTTGTGCTGATTTTTAAATGAAAAAAAATGCTGATAATTTTCTTTAGAAATTAAAATTCATTATCCATGTTATTCACCATTTTTTAAAAATAGGCTTCTTCAGACTTCAAGGAGTAAATTAAATATAGTTCAGGACTCCCTTGGTTGATTTCAATAATTCTGGATTATTTAGCAGTGGAAGGAACTCTAACTGTTCACTCCTACCTTTTACAAAAAAGAAAAAAATATATATATATTTAAAAAAATATTTTCTGCATTTATCAATTTAATAAATTAATCAATGGCTCTTAAAATTTTCTTATCCCCTATCTATAGTTTGTGTGTTTGGTTATAGATCACTGAACAACTTAGGCAATGGAGATGAATGCATTAAGTTTGCTGATTTGTCTATCAGCTCCCTCCCCACTCCCCCCCAAAAAAAGCCAGTAAATTCACTAACCTATGCACTAGCACTATCAGCAAGATATAATTTTTGGCTCTTTCCTTGTTTTTAAATATCTATTTTGTATTTGGGCCTGATTCCATACTGGTTTATGTTGAAATAGAAAGATTAAGACTGTAGTGTGCTTAGATGCTGAAGTTATGCAGAAGACTGAGCATGTATTTTAAGTCCTCAGGGAGTTCAGAAGAAAAGATGATTTTCTCTTTCCACAATCCATACTGAACAATAATCCATATTTGTTGAATGAGCAGCACAATTTTGTTCTTAGTCCTTAATATTCTGAAACCGTGTAAAAGGTATACTTAGCAATTATATTGTATAATTCTGAAAAATTGGCTAAAACTATTATTAATTGTATACCCCTAGGTGTTTTGAACACTATGGGCTTTTCAAAAGTGACTATTTTGAACAGATAAGTGAGAAAACATGATTATCATCAGATACTACAAATCACTATGATACTTCCTGTTATGCTATTAAAGGGTATTGGCTGGGAAGTAATCAATATTTAATCAAACAAACCTGCATTAAAGCCCTTAGCTGATTTTCTTAGCAGAACTCAATACTAGCTGAATTCTAGAAGTTCAGTTTCTTCACTATATAAATAAAAATAAATACTTTAACTTATAGAGCTAGAAATAGATACTAGAACATTCTAATTCAAGTATTCCTAAGTTTACTCACTCAGGTAGTATTTTTCCCATTAACTTCACTTGACTCAAATTTAAAAAACAGGCTTTAGAATTTATGTTCATCAGAATTGAACTCTGAAGGACGTATACTCAAAAGGTAAACTTTAAAAAGCCAGTTGGGGCCCTCCTCCCTGGTAGCGCAGCAGGTTAAAGCACAGCACTGAGAAGCTAAAGCCACTTCCGCATGAGTTCGATTCCCGCCTGCCCCGGAGATGACCACATGGTGTGGCAGACCTCTCCTGACCCGCCCACTGCTCCCCTCAGCAGTGTACTTCGTAGATCTGCCTGTTCTGCTCCCCCACTCTGTCTCTGGTGAAGCCTCTCACCGACCCTGAGCCTCTGGCCTGTACCCCAGTTCTGTATGTACAGATAAATAAATTAAAAAAAAAAAAGCCACTTAGAGTCATTGTTAGATATTTGGCCAACTCATATAATAATTTTTTAAAGGTTTATTTATTTATGCATATGGAACTGGGGTACAGGGTACAGAGATATAGTGGGTGAGAGGATTCACCATAGACAGAGTGGGGAGCAGAACAGGCTGACTGAGGAAGTACACTGCTGAGGGGAGCAGCAGGCCAGTCAGGAGAGGACTGCTGCGCCATGTGGATCACCTCCAGGGTGGGGATAGAACTACTGTGGAAGTGGCTTTAGCTTCTTAGTGCTGTGCTCTTACCCTCTGCACCACCAGGTAGGGCCCAGATAATAATGTTTTGCTAAAATGATCAATAATCCTTTTAAAATAAGGAGCAAGCCTTCTCTTATCTCTCATTGTGAATAAAGATGCTTGTTTTTAACATTTAAATATGTAATAATAAATGTTACATAAAGTAGAAAACTTCCTTCAATGAAATAGAATATCCTCTCTTTCTATGGCAGAGATTTTTTTAGACCCAACTTAAATAATATAAAGCTTAATTTTCATTTCCTGGTTTTAAAGTCATAGGCCATATATTCCTCATTTACAGTGGACTGCAGAATTTAGAAAGCTGGAAATGTTTCATCTGAGTAGATATTAAGTGTGGTAAATGGCTACTCAGTGAGATAGTCTCCTGCTATGTTGTACACATAAATTATTAGATTTAGACTGAAATGATTGGATTTGTTTCCAGTGTCTTTTAACAATTAAGAGGGAAAAAATGTGAGGCTCTTAGAAGTTCATATTCATTAGCAAATTTGTATTCTGATTAAAGAACTATTTGATCCTACCCAGTAAGTGCCTGAGAAAAAAAAAAAAACGGCCAGCTATTTGATTTAGTGTGGTTGTTAAGAGTTAAGAAAATATGGCTGTCATGTGGAGCTTAGTCTTGTGTAGCTCTGTGATTGTGCTTGTTTACCAGGGGGGAAATCTCCTTATTAAATTGTGGGCAAACATCACTTTTATTGGTTTCCCTTACAGTAACTGCCCATTTCAGGAAGCATTAGATTAAAATGCTAGATGTGAATCTCTGGAGTTGATTTTGTAACAGAACTAGAGAACATTGACTTCATACTTAGAAAGGAGGCAGACAATTTCCTAAAAGACTGGACACAATTTTTTCTTTTAGCTCTAAAACTAATTTTCACAATTTTGTCTACCCTAGCACAGGTATCAAAAGATGAGGTTTGATAAAGTCTCCACTTCATCTTAGTTTCACATGTATACTAGCAACTGAGCTTATTAGGCTATAAAACTCTATTTAAAAATAAAGTGTTCATTCCTGTATGTGGGGATGAGTCACTATGAGTTGGTATGCTCTCATTAGCTGTTTTACTATCAACACTATCATCAACATGGTGCTGATCTTGTATTGTTTCCTCCCCTCTACAGCTAACTTTGTGTTCCTCTTGTTCTTGGGCCAGTCGAGCCATACATCTTATGTCCTAAACCATATGGAGCATATTTTTGTGTGAACTCTCCTGATTGAGGACATCTGTCTCAACCCCTATATTTGCCTTCAGGGGATCTTTGCATCTAATGATACAGCTAAAAGCATGTTTTTTATCATGAAATTGGCCATACTGAGCTTTACTGGGGATTCCACTGTTTTCAGTCCCCCCCCCAAAAAAAAAAAACACATAGAAAAGCATATCTTTCTCTCGCTTGTATTCACTTCATCTTTCATACTTTTACTTTACTTCTCTCTTTTGTTTTCTTCCTTTCTTCCTTGTTTCTATTAACACCGACTGGGTATAAACCATGTGCTAGATAGGACCTATAATATGGCAAAATGCATGTTTGCACTGCTATAAATATAAACTAGATTTCATTATTCTATTATTTTTATATTGAGGTCACATTCGTTTGCAACACTGTATGTGCTTCAGAGATAAAGATTCACAACTCTTCAGAGTTATCACACCACACTCACCAGCAAGACATCTGTAGTCTTCCACCATAGATTCTCCATCACAGTCCATTAGGCAGCCTCAGTCTTTTGTTTCACACCCCCATCATCACATGCTGTAGCCTCAATTCTATGGTCAGACTTCTAACGTTTGTTTTGATTTGGTTTAATATTTTCCTTTGCTTTTTCTTTTCTCTCTATACCACATATGAGTGAAATCATCATGTGTTTGTCAATTTCTTTCTGAACAATTCCAATTAGCACAATCTCCTTCAATAAATCTACATTATCATAAATGGCAAGCTTTTATCTTTGTTATAATTAATTAATATTCCATTTTGTATGTACATCATAGCTGACTGCAATTTCTATTCAACTACTTGTTCTGAATATAAGTTGGTTGCCCTAAAGTACATTTGCTAGTATTCCATGTATTTACTATTGGGAATATGATTCAGACTAAATTCTCTTAAATTTTTCTGAGAAAAAATTTTAATGATTCTATCCAAAATATTTACATGCTTCATAAGTTAACACCATAAAAGGTCAATAATTTAATATTGAAATTCTACTGCTTTCTATTTTAGAGACAGTCATCACCAATGATCCATAGTTTGAGATTTAATTTAAATCAATCTTAATCAAATTTAAATGAATATAATAACAGTAGAAAAGTCTACTAAGTAATACTAAACAGTGACTTTGACATGTCATTGAAACTCAAACACTAGGAAACAACATAGAAAATATGTTAATGCAATTCATTATATGCAGTTGAGTTTTGATTTAAACTGAAAAATACCCTTATTTTTCTTTGATAAAAAAATACACTTGGTTGAAGAATCCCTGAATAATGACAAAATATGTTATTGTAAACCACATTACAGAACTTTAACCTTAGTACTTTTTTTTCTCATGGCTAAATTTTCGCTAGTCTCATTTACTGCTAAGTGCAATATTATAAGCAATTCTAAATCAATGAAAACATATTAATAGTGCACTGGAATTATTGACATTTATTCATTCCTCCTATTCTTTTTGTTTATTTTCATAATCCATAATATGTGCTCAACAGAAATTTTATTGAATATATATGTATGTGTCAGGTACTATGTGTTATTCATACCTACTTAATCTTTAATTACTTAAATCTTTAAAAATTAAATGCAATTATAATACGTGCAAATTCAACTTGAAACTATTCAGGAGTCATGTTTTTATAAAAAATTTCAATTTGGTTTATTAAAGTTCTTTAGCAATAAGTTACATCTTAATGTGTTTTCATCTGCAAGACTTTCGCACACTTTTTATTAGACACTAGCAAAACACTGAATGTTAATGCTATCAAATTTTTGCTGAACTTGTAGAATAGATGACTCCTTTCTGAGTAAAGATTTCACCCACTTGACTTCACCAGAAGTAGTGTTTTCACAATGCATGATAATAACCAAGACAATAACAGAAAGAAAAAGTGTGATCAGATTCAGTTGAAAGAGAAGACTCTTTTTTTTTTTTAAATATTTATTTATTTATTTATACAGAACCGGGGTATAGGCCAGAGATGCAGAGGGTGAGAGGATTCATCAGAGACAGAGTGGGGAGCAGAACAGGCAGATCTATGAAGTACACTGCTGAGGGGAGCAGCGGGCGGGTCAGGAGAGGTCTGACGTGCCATGTGGATCTCCTTCAGGGCAGGCGGGGATCGAACGCATGCGGAAGTGGCTTAAGCTTCTTAGTGCAGTGCTTTAACCAGCTGTGCCACCAAGGAGGGCCTCTATTTCTTTTTTAAAGATTTATTTATTTATGCACACAAGAACTGGGGTAAAAGCCAGAGATACTATGGGGTGAGAGGCTTCACCAGTGACAGAGTGGGGAGCAGAACAGGCAGATTGATCAAAACACACTGCTGAGGGGAGCAGTGGATGGTTCAGAAGAGGTTTGCTGAGCCATGGGTTTCATGATGGCTTCTTAGTGCTGAACTTTAACCCACTGCATGACCAGACAGGGGCCGGAAATGGGTCTTTTAGAGCGAGATCAAAATAGTACCTGAGGATGGGGCTTTTAGCCTAGATTCAGATGAGAAAAGTTCCCTCTATTTGGTTGTGAGTATGCCAACTCAGGGCTTCCATACCATGTTGCTGGGGAGGAAATTTGACAATAATCCCAAGTAAAATGTCCAGGTCTGCACAGACACCAAAGCTCAGTAGGTTTTCTTGAATAAGTTCTTTTCAGGTGTTGTTTGTTTTGGTATGTTTCATTAATTGAAAAAGTTCATAAACGTTTTATTATCATAGGTTGGAAGTATAATTATTTTTTTATGTGAGTGAACTCAGAGATATTGTCACTTCAATTTCTGGAACTTCACACTAATTTAATAAACATTTTAAAAATGCCTTGACTAGGCCCTCCCTGGTGGCGCAGCGGGTTAAAGCACTGCATTGAGAAGCTAAAGCCACTTCCGCATGAGTTCGATTCCCGCCTGCCCCGGAGGTGACCACATGGTGTGGCAGACCTCTCCTGACCCACCCGCTGCTCCCCTCAGCAGTGTACTTTGTCGATCTGCCTGTTCTGCTCCCCACTCTGTCTCTGGTGAAGCCTCTCACCGCCCCAGCCTCTGGCCTGTACCCCAGTTCTGTATGCATAAATAAATAAATCTTTAAAAAAAAAAAAATGCCTTGACTAAATATACAGACACAAACCAAAAATCGTCTAAGAGTCCTCTAATCCTCTGAGTCCTAGAGCAAAGTAGGGTTAAAAATAGGCAGCTTCAGGACAATATAGGACAATACAGGCAGGGACATTTAGGAGTGGTAAAGAGGTTCTGAAATATGGGCAGTAGATTCTAAGAGCTGCTAACCAGAGTTGCTCCAGAAGTGAGGACAGAAAGTCCGGGAGGACTAAATAAAGAAGAGAGTAAGGCGTTGGACAGGGGAGGTAAAAGGAGAAACTCTAAGAGCTGGGAAAACGGGTCTCTCTGCCTGGATGGGTACAGACGCTGGGAGAGAGCCAGTCACAAGGTAGGTGAGGAGGTTTTGGAAGAGACAAAAAGGGTTTAAACATCCCCTGGACACTGGCCCACAGTGGTGTCCTTAGCCCCTCGGTATCACTCTCTTGGACTCTTGGCTTTTGTTATCTTTCCTCTAAAAGAACATTTCTTTACTTTCTAAATGAAGAACTGCTTCTCTCTGCTTATTTATCTGAAAGTCTGTCGACAAAGTCCTTATTATGGCTTTCTGAGACAGAAACCTGTGGAGGTCCAGGGGTTAACATTCCAGTGTTCCACAGCTAGACCAAGGTGAAAAACAGCAGCTGATACTGTAATCAAGGTAACAGCTCACACAGGCTTCACTCTTGGCCTAGATTATGCATCCATTTTACCTGCCAAGTCTATTATCTTTTCTATTTCTTTTTTTCAGATTTATTTATTTATGTGTACAAAAACTGGGCTATAAGCCAGAGGTGCAGAGGGGTGAGAGGATTTCCCAGAGACAGAGTGGGGAGCAGAACAGGCAAATCTACTGAAATACACTGCTGAGGGGAGCAGTGGGGAAGACAGGAGAGGTCTGCTCTGCCATGTGGTCATCTCCTGGCTGGGGAACAAACTCATCTGCAGTGGTTGCAGACAGCTTTATAATGCTGTAATTGTAATCCCTTGTGCTGCCAGGAAGGCCCTATCTTTTCTGTTTCAATAAAGAAAAATTAACTCACTTTCAAAATGTACTTAAATTCATTTCCAACTTAAAACAGATATCTTTCTTTTTGAAAATGTATGTGTGCTGTCGCGTATGAGTGTTGTGGTTGTAGAAGAGATATATAATGTCAATTTAACTAGTTATTTTGTTTGCTGACAAAATCTGCCTAATTAACAATGTCAAAAACTTATTAAAGGTATTAGTAACTAATCCCCATAGTTTTTGAGCTGTTTTCCTTGTAAAATTCTCTCACATTGTCTTTTTCTGTCCCTTTCTTTCATTTTTCTTAATGGAAGTTTGGAGTTAGGTCATGTGATCATACCATTAAGTCTTCCCTCCAACCCTTATGAGGATATTGGAAATTTAAAAATGACTTATGTATGGATGTAATGCCAGAGAAAAAGGCATAAAACAAGAGGTGTTTCTAAATATGTTCCAATAACAATGAAAAAAAGGAAGTTATTTGCTATCTTCGAAAATGGTTACGGGAAAAGTGAAACCTGAAACTAAGGAAACAAAAGTTTAGACAAGATAATCCCAACATCAGAGAGAACATTTGTCATTGTCAGAACTCCAAAGAGTAATAAAGCTTTAATCCACTTCATGGACCCCAGGCCTCATGGTCTAGTAATTCTTATGTCACCAAACCATCTTATGATCTGTATGAAATTACAGTGTGTCACCACTCTCCATCTGCAATCTTAATGTTTCCGTCCTTTGATTACATGACAAGAAAGCTCTTGAACCAGAGGACTGCACTTCACAGGGGTTGGGTAAAACCAGCTGCTCATAATTTTGGAGTTTTGTAAGGGCTTTTTATTTTCTGAATCCCTGTCTGACCTGTGTCCATTTTCAGAATTCTTCAAGAAAAATTTTGGCTGTCTTTTAGTATTTTAACTTTTTTTAAACACTGAGTAAGTCTTCCAAATCTACCCAAAGACTCACTGTCTCCCACCATTGTTTCTTCTTCAATTGTGTCACAGTCAAAATCTGTAATGACTCAAATTGTATTCACTGATTTCAAAACCTGTCCAAAGGGCTTAGTCATATCCCCAAAAGAAACAGATTTAGGATTAACATTTACCAAAACTGATGTCATATGATCGTATTGATACTACTGAGCTGTAAAAAATAAAAATAAATAGATAAAATCTTGCCTTTTGCAAAAACATGATGGAATTAGAGGGGATTATACTAAGTGAAATAAGTCAGAAGAAAGACAAATATGGGATAGTGTCACTTATATGTGTAATAAAGAGAAATAAAATGAAGGATCAGACAAAATCAAACAAATAACAAACCTTAGAAACCTGATTGTAGAATTGAAGTTGCCATAGGAAGAGATTGAAAGAAGTGAGCAGAGTGGGGATGGATATAAAGGGAGGATTTTCTGTGTCTTCATGGGGTGTCAAGAGTGGTAATGGTGGGGGATAAGAATAGAAAAGTCGGAAATGTGGCACCACAGATCAGAGCCAGGAGCTGGAGGTGGGGGTACAAGTGACTAATACAGTCATTAACTCAGCCTTCGGGACTACAAATCCTTTGGGTGCCAAGACACAGGCAAAGCAAAGCGTGAGGTCTGATAGTGTCATAGGGTGTGTACTGGTGGTGACCACGTGGAAACTGAGGGCCCTTGTAAATTCTCCAGTCCCTTTCAAATTCTACATAGTTAATCAGAATTAACAACTAACAAACTATGCCAAAGGAGTGAGCCCCTCCCAAAGAGAAGAAGGCCACCTCAGTGGAGTCTCTGTACTGGTCCTGGACAGCAGCCTTGCTGCTAGCCGGTGTCTGTGGAGGTCACGTCTTCAGCCACAATCTCCCTCTGCAGGGCAACAGCCTGCCAGTGACTTGCACATTCTGGGGCTTCTCTTCACTGACCCCCTTCAGCGAGGCTCTCCTCAAGACTTTCCACCTGCGACCATGCAGAATTCTCTTAGCAAACCCTCCTCCCCCCCACCATGTCATTGCAAGTGTCCTTTATTCTTCTTTCCCCTTTCAGAATAAGCCTGTTCTTTTCGCTAACTAATATCTCTGTCTTGGGAGGAATTCACAGGGGAAACTCACTGTGTGCGTTGAGAGGGAGGCTCCGTGAAATTTTCCCAGAGTGAATTCAAGGACTCCACTCTTGAAACTCAATAACTACAAACAACAAAAACAACTTCAGTAACATACACTTGAAAAGCAAGAGCCTATACTTCTGATTCATATACAGTGTTGCAAATCAATGTTACCTCAATTTAAAAAAAAATCAACTTTTGTCAAGAGATTTCAAAAGGGAATGGTGACTTTTTATTTTGTATAAACAAATAAGATGAGCTCACAAATACAATTGATGGAAAAATAAATTTCAAATTATATATAACTTTTTAAATTTCTTTGTCCCCAATTTTCTATTTCTTGGGAATGCCAATTTGCAAAGCTCCCTGATAGACCTGCTCAAATTACTGTTTGTTTGTTTGTTTGTTTTAAGTAGAATAACTGCTTGTGATAAAAAAAAAAAAGCGTATATGTTTTATTTAATTTGTGTGTGTGTGTGTGTGTGTGTGTGTGTGTGTGATTTCTACCACTTTTTGTTTCAGGACAAGACAGGGGCACCTTAGAACCCCTAAACTCCTCTTATCTAAATAGACACTGTCATCTGTTGCATCAAGACACAGCATACTCTAATGCACAAGACCATTAGTGGAAAGGAACTTTAATACAATTATTGTGTCAAATACAGAAAAGGGGAAGAATAAATTTCCAAATCAAGCACCCAGAGTTACCCATCTCCTCGTGTGTAAATTTCCAGCTAAACAGGATTGGCCCAAAGCAGGGCCACTGAGTCCCGAAAGCCCACCACAAGTCTAAGGTAGGAATCCACAGAAAAGCGTCAGAACCAACCAGACAAGGCTGGGAGGAAAGAGCAAAATCAAAATCAAGATAAAAGCTGCCAATGAGAGAGAGACCCAGGGTCTCCAACACTCACCTCTTTCCACAGGTGCAAAGACAAGAAGCCTGGGCAGCTTCTTCACATGCTTCGCTGTTCCACGTGACTCCTCCAGGTCTCCTGGCTCTCAGTCCCACTTCTTTCCTTCTCAGTTTCTTCCCTCTAGTTATTTTTCCTCCCTGCTCAGCACCCTCCCTTGGGTGTGGAGGGAACCTGGAACCTCCCTTTTCTAGGAGACCACCCTGTTGTAATTTAAGTGTGTTGGAATTGGAACTAGTGTCCTTAGGCTGTCTCTTTGAGGGGAAAAAAAAAAATCAAACTCTCCTTAGCTTGTACCTGTGCCATCTGTGGCAAATGACCTCACATGACAATTTGAATTTTCGATATATTCCCTATTGCAAACAAATAATCTTTACCACATCGATTGAGTTACAGATGATTCATTTGCAAGGATCACAATGAATATGCACTGTTAGCAATTATTCCTACAAATTATGCACATTTAAATGAAAACTCAGAGTACTCCTGGGGTGGGAGGAAGGTAAGAATTTAAAGAAAATGCTGTGCTTTGAAAAGGTAGTAATGGTATAGTGGCTAATTAAGTTTGGGAAATGTTATAGGCTCTAGACCTTCTAGTGATGAATCTCCATGCTTGTTTTTTGTTAGATTCTCTAGAAAGTGCAGCACTAAACCATCTGTTTAATTGTGTTCATTCACCATCATTCAAATTTATTTAGCCAGAGAAAGCATCTCTCTGGGCATAGGTTTTGCTGAAGGCTTGCTGGGAAATGCTGTTGATAATTATGCTGAATCACAGTGATGCATTTTGTACTGACATGATGGTCAAAGGCTGAACGATTTTTTTTTTAATTTGTTCTGTGTTTTCTTAAGTAGAGAAATTTAATGCCAAAATATAATACATTTTGATTATCAAGAGGTTCCTGCTACCTGTTATAGTTTGTGAATGTGGTTGCTTTTTCTAAGGTACTATTTATGCCTCATCAGAACTGAAAGATTGGCACACGGAAAAGAAACATAGTGGGAGAGTATTAGGTATCAAGACAAGAGAAGTTTGTGTTCTCAGGTCAGTTCAGAGACTCAAAAGAGGGAGTCCAAGAAGTCATACTGGGGGTGGAGGGGGCAGGGTGGTGTGGTCGGGATGAAGAAGAGAAGCATTGTTGTTTTGAGAAGTACAGTTTCAGGAGTTGTTTGTGAGTTTACTGCTGATTTGTGTGGAGGACCTTCCAGCCATTGCCCCACCCAGTTCCGGGTGCCTTCGGATATAGATACTGAAGCCTCAGTTCCCAGAGCCCAAGGCCTAACATGAACTATTGATTCAGCAGTATATGACTACTTTCTTTAGAAATCTTAAAATTAAATACATTTCCCAGGATTCAGTGGGTATAAAAGACAGTTTTTACTTCTTTGAACTAGATCATTTTTTATTACATGTGTCCATTTTATGTTCTGCATATAATACCAAATGAACTTTAGAAAACTATGGATAGATGGGATTTGGTTGCTATTATGAAATATTTTATAGTCCTGAGATCACCTTGTAAATATCAACCAGAAACAAATATTAAGCTTTCTTTTGATGAAAACGCAAAAATTACTAAAGATAAACTTGAAAATAGCTCTCTTCAAATGGGGTGGGGGGTACTGGGTTTTATATGGAGTGGATTACTTTGTCCTGAATATTGGCCAAGGGCATTAGAAACATTTAGAAAAAAAGGCTTGCAATGATATTGAGGGAACTATCACCCTGGGGCTGTGCTGACTCAGTAACCAAGCCAGGATGAAGTTACTTTGATAATTTAGTTTTCATGAACTATTATTTATTGTAAAGATTTATTTATGTATGTATATGAAAACTGGAGTGTAGTCCAGATGTGCTGGAGGTGAGAAGAGTCACCAAGGAAAGTGGGGAGCAGAAAAGGTAGATTTACTGAAATCCAGTGATGAGAGGAGCAACTGGTAAGACAGGAGAGGTCCTCTGTGCCATGTGGGTGGGCTCCCTAACCAGTTGGGGGATCCAACTCATGCTGCAGTGGCTGAGGATAGCTATTTGATAACACTGCCTTTACCCCTTGCACCACCAGGGAGTCCCAGAACTGTTTCAATTTTTAATATTTATTTATTTATGCATACAAAAACTGGGGCACAGGCCAGAGGTGCAGAGGGGTGAAAGGATTCACCAGAGACAGAGCGGGGAGCAAAACATGCAGATTGACTGAAATACACTGCTGAGGGGAGCAAAGGGCAGATCAGGAGAAGGCCGAGACAAGGTGTAGGTCAAGTCCCTGCCCAGAAATTGAATTCATGCTGCAGTGGCTGCAGATAGCCTCATAGTGCTTCCCTCCCTTTAACACCTTGTGTCATCAGGAAGGGCAGAGAATTGTTTTAAAATATGAAATAATTCGGGCCCTCCCTGGTGGCGCAGCTGGTTAAAGCACTGCACTAAGAAGCTAAAGCCACTTCTGCATGATTTCGATCCCCAGCCAGGGAGGTGACCCACATGGCGAGGCAGACCTCTCCTGACCCGCCCGCTGCTCCCCTCATCAGTGTACTTCATTGATCTGCCTGTTCTGATCCCCACTGTGTCCCTGTGAATCTTCTCACCCTCCGCATCTCCGGCCTGTACCCCGGTTCTGTATAAATAAATAAATCTTAAAAAAAAAAAACACATAAAAATATGAAATAATTCTTCTTACATGTCAGTGTAATTTTGATTTGCACACCTTTCACACATTGCTCCAGTATTGATCCAATGTCTCCTTAATAGTAGTTTGGTTTTGCTAAACAAGTGAGTGCAAATGTTCTGAGATCCCAGGAAATATGGAGGAATTAAAATAGAAGTAGAAACGAATGCTTTTTAGACCAAGAGCTCCTTCAGTTTCAACAACAGAATGGCAGAGACAAAAAGGACTAGGTCTGTCCTTCCGGAGCATTTAACAGGTGAAGAGTTCCCCTGTCCAGCAGTTAGACTTGGGGCTGTTGCTGCCTTCTGGGTGTCCTTGGGGACCTGGGGTGCAAGTGAAAGTTGAGAGACACAGAAGGAATGGGATCTGGGCCTCCCTGGTGGCACAACGGTGTTAAAGCACAGCACTGTGAAGTCATATGCAGCCACTGCAGCACCAGTCAATTCCCGCCAGGGAGCTGACTCACAGGGCGCGGCAGACCTTTCCTGACCGCCCACTGCTCCCCTCGGCGGTGTTTTTCGGTCAGTCAGCTTTTACTGCTCTCCACTCTGTCTCTGGTGAATCCTCTTACCACCCGCTCCCCATACCTCTAGTCTGTACCCCAGTTCTTGTGTAAAAATCAATCTTTTTTTTTTTTTTAAAGGAAGGAATGGAACCAAGTTACTAACTATAGTTTAAATATAAACCGCTCAGTGTTGGTTCATTGGTTGAGAACATTGACTAGTATAAGAATCAAGATTTCTTATAGAAAATAGAAACATAAGATATAACACATAAAACTGAAAATAGTGACATCAGAATCAATTCAAGGGAAAAGCATCTTCACATTATTTTCTAAAGACTATGTTTTGTCACCAGGGGCTGAAGCCAAAGACTGTTACAGGTGGTGCCCCCTGCAGGTGGGTGCTGGTGACGATCTACAGCCCCAGCGAAAAGGCATACAAGGAATGCGTGGGGTGGGAATCCGTGGGGTGGGCGTGGGGGTTCAGACGAGAAATACAAGGGACTGCAGAAGCAGCCCCCAGAATGCAGTGCTGGGCATTCAGTGGTCAGGACTTCAGTGTTTTTGCATCTTGAGGGGCTCAGGAGTCAGCGACTTCTGCTCCCACCGTGTCCGTCTTTCAGAAAGCTGTTGGAGGCCTCTGAAGAACGCGGAAAGGCCTCCAGCAGCAAACTCAGAGAGAAAAATTGGGGGGGGGGGCTTTGCAAGTAGCCGAGCTACTGAAAGTGTCCCCACTTTTGCTGTTGTTACAGCCTGGCAGGGAAGGCCAAGCCCTGGGGCTTGTGCTTTGCTGAGCTGTATGCAGAGTGTGGCCATGGGTCTGGTAGTTCCACTGCTGCATCTGCTATTTTAAGTGTCTCTTGTCTGGTGCTGCTGGGGGCATCTCAACAGCTCAGGAGCATCTCCCAAGATGGCGTCTTCCCACCACTGCGGACACGGAGCACGAGACAGTCAGACGACAGGCGGGGACCCGGCTCATGGAGAAAAGCAGACACAACAGGATATGCTCCCTGAGCTGCGGAAGCACCGACCCCAGGTCTTGGCCTTCCAGCGGGCTCTAACAGCTGCAAAAGTGGGGACACTTTCAGTAGCTCGGCTACTTGCAAAGCCCCCCCCCCCCAATTTTCTCTCTGAGTTTGCTGCTGGAGGCCTTTCCGCGTTCTTCAGAGGCCTCCAACAGCTTTCTGAAAGACGGACACG
>NW_004567104.1:51582633-51627273 GCF_000260355.1 Condylura cristata | reverse complement strand
CGTGTCCGTCTTTCAGAAAGCTGTTGGAGGCCTCTGAAGAACGCGGAAAGGCCTCCAGCAGCAAACTCAGAGAGAAAATTGGGGGGGGGGGGCTTTGCAAGTAGCCGAGCTACTGAAAGTGTCCCCACTTTTGCAGCTGTTAGAGCCCGCTGGAAGGCCAAGACCTGGGGTCGGTGCTTCCGCAGCTCAGGGAGCATATCCTGTTGTGTCTGCTTTTCTCCATGAGCCGGGTCCCCGCCTGTCGTCTGACTGTCTCGTGCTCCGTGTCCGCAGTGGTGGGAAGACGCCATCTTGGGAGATGCTCCTGAGCTGTTGAGATGCCCCCAGCAGCACCAGACAAGAGACACTTAAAATAGCAGATGCAGCAGTGGAACTACCAGACCCATGGCCACACTCTGCATACAGCTCAGCAAAGCACAAGCCCCAGGGCTTGGCCTTCCCTGCCAGGCTGTAACAACAGCAAAAGTGGGGACACTTTCAGTAGCTCGGCTACTTGCAAAGCCCCCCCCCCCAATTTTTCTCTCTGAGTTTGCTGCTGGAGGCCTTTCCGCGTTCTTCAGAGGCCTCCAACAGCTTTCTGAAAGACGGACACGGTGGGAGCAGAAGTCGCTGACTCCTGAGCCCCTCAAGATGCAAAAACACTGAAGTCCTGACCACTGAATGCCCAGCACTGCATTCTGGGGGCTGCTTCTGCAGTCCCTTGTATTTCTCGTCTGAACCCCCACGCCCACCCCACGGATTCCCACCCCACGCATTCCTTGTATGCCTTTTCGCTGGGGCTGTAGATCGTCACCAGCACCCACCTGCAGGGGGCACCACCTGTAACAGTCTTTGGCTTCAGCCCCTGTTTAGAGTTTGACCTTAAGGTGACCTCCTTTTAAATCCTGTAGCCCCAAACTAAAGCAATGTGGTCGCTTCAACTCTTCTTTGACAGCTTCCTGCTAATAGATCAGATGTTTAAATAGTTCTGCATGCTTTCCTGAGTGAAGCTCACTTCACTTAGTTATGCAATGCAGATGCTGTATTACAATGCTTTCAGATTAAAAAAAAAAAAGCATACACTTATAAAGTCAAATTGAATGTCTAATTTTGTCACAAATATTTGGCAAGATTACTGTTTAACATCTTCAGAGAGATTTAAGTGATGACAGCATCCAACTAGAAGATAGTGACAGAAGTAAAACTGCTTGTATGAAGGAAAAGATGTGAGAATGTTAATTTAAATCTCCATTATCAGAGCCTATTTTGTCAATGATTTCATACAAGATATTTTATGGAGACTAACACAAGGCACAAAGTGAAGACTAGTATTTGTTTTCCTGTGAAGCTAATTCTAGCTCATGTTTAATGTATATCTCCAGGCAATGGGGTACAGCTGGCTGGTGACCTCTCGTAGAAATACTGAGCAGAGTTCTTCATTTGTCTAATATAAGAGATAGTGTATTACACAAACTAGAGAAAATTTATCATCATGACAGGAAAAGATAAAGCATCTAGTAATTGAGTGATACCATCTGTAGAATCACTCAAAAATGCATTCTACTCTGTATAACAGCTATCTCATTTTATCTGTACCCACTGTTTTTGTAGCTTGTTGTTGAAATCAACAATATAAATTCAATGACTTCCTGAACTTTGCTAGTAAAGACTTGTCTGATGATTCTAATAGGGAATAGGTATGTGCAGGCAGGAGCTGGGGTTTCATATTCAAGTAGTATCTAACCAGACACAAATCAGTCAACTCAGAACTTGCTGCTATACAGAAATGAAGCTGTTCATTGTAACAGGATTCTCCCACATGTCATTTTTATCTCACAGGAGTTATAAATGATTCCAGTCATCCGTAAATAAAACTATACAGGATGAAGTATGAAAAACTGATTCAAAACAAAATGAACCTTTCAAAAATATTTAAAACTTTTAAATACAACATATATAAGGTAAAGAGGGTTTCCCAGTCATGAGAGGACAAAAATAGCTATAAAAGCTATTACACATTCTAGGATAGCATCTTCATTCATTCCTATCCAGAAATAAACAGTTCTTGGGCTGTTAGTTATGAATTTCTCTTAGTAGTAAGCAAGCAGGCACTTCACAGTCTCTAAAGGGGTCTGACCATCCCTTCGTGAATATGAGGACAAAGCATAATCTTAGTGTAGAAGAATTTTGATAGAATTAGCATGCCTGGAGAGAAAAGAGAAGAAAGGATAATTGTTCCTCACAAAAACTCTCACAGTTACACATCTCCTCATGGCCAAATGCCCAGATAAACGGGATTGGGCCAAAGCCGGTCTACTGAGATCTGAAAGTGTGCCGCAAGTCTATGCACCTTCTGGAGGGGAAACCAGAGGAAAGTGGTTAAGTAGGTCTCCGAATACAGGAATGATAGGAACACATCAAAGTGTGGATCAAGATAGCAGTTACCATTGTCAGCCTCTCCACATTTCCTTCCTCCACGCATCCCCTCCAAGTTCCCTAAGTACATAGTACAAGCCCAAAGGCAAGAAGGAAGTGAGCTCTTTTCCATGTGTCTCTGAGCCCACCTGCCGTCTGTGTTCTTTAGCTCCACCTGGTGGCTAACTTCTGCCCCCTAATTTCCAGTAGCTAGTCCGAGGAGGCTGCGTGTAAAGGAATGAAAACTCTTATCTTCCCCTTTTTTAGTGATGACCCTCTTATTGTCAGGACCAAGAAGTGATAAAGGGTGGTAGGGGACATGAAACAAGTCAACTCCCTGTTGCCCAAATACTTTACTGGTTTCCTTTTGGGTTCTTCATTCAGGTGTACAGCTGCAAGTTTATCAGGCTTCGAGAATAACAACAAAGGGATTTACTTTAAAAACCAGGAAAAACAAGAGTTACTGAGCCCAATAATGGCCATTAATTTCACCCAAAATCACGTCCAATACTATCCAGTACCGCACAAAGACCTTTATAATGGTGTCTTCCCACCACTGAGGAAGTGCAGTGCTCTCCAGAGCAATGGTCCCTGTGTCTAAGATGGCGTCTCCCTGCCTCTGTGGACACACAGCAACTAAGCTGTAGGCCAGGAGCTAATTCACAAACACAGCAAAGGATACAGCAGGAGATGCTCCTGGAGCTGACAAAATGCTCCTGACAGTATCAAACAAGAAATACAGATGCAGTGGCCAAACCACCCAACAGACAGCCACACTCAAATATGTTAGCAAGATGCCTGGCTCGGGGTCTCCTTTCTCTCCAAGCCGCACTCTCATAAAATGCCTGTTTTTCTGGGTCTCCCTTTTTCCACCAGGCCTAACAAAACTTTTCCAAAATGACAACTTGGACACAGTCTTACTCGATGGCCTCTGCCCACAAAGCCCAGCCCCCAGAAGCCCTTGCAGACCTGTCCGGGAGCCCTCTGCTGCCATCATGATGCCACATCGCTTCTCTCCCATGTTATTCTGTGCGGCCACTTCTCAGTGGCTACCCCTACACACCCTCCGCATGCATCTTGCAGCTCTTCTCTCCGGTGCCTTGAACTCCCGCTCATGAATGTGCAGCTCATGAATGAGCTCAGGTACTCAGAGCTCCCTTATATACTTTTTCCATTGTTTCACCCAACTTCTGCCCCCTTTCTGGGGCACTCTATTTTCTACCAGCAGATTCCTCCAGGGGGGCACAACCCATAACAATTTATAGTCTTCAGCTACCAGTATCAGAAGTACTGGATAAAACAATATAGACTTCGGCTCGTGGGAACTTTAAATGTCAAACTTGAATTCTGCATCTTGAGCCATAATATAATTATCAGGGGAATTACCTCAGAGTCATAAGAAGAAAGTTCTCAGGAACAGTTTTGTTTTGCCAAAATAGAAGATGAAGTGTGAACACCAAAAGTAATACATAATATTAGCATTTATGTCCTAGATTGGAATGATACTTGGATTAAAATATCGAGTGTAGAAATAAGTTTTTATAATCTCAAGAGGTTTTATTATCAGGAAGAGACCTTTTTTTTTTTTTTTTTTTGAGTTTGTAGTCGAAGACCAACAAAATCATTCCTTATAAGAATATCAACTAAGTCAATAATATAATGGTCGGTTTATCGGTGTGTGCTGCTTGCTTCTACCCTGCAGCTGTACAAAGCTGCCTCTGAGACAGACATGTGGACACTAATCAGAAACAGGGCTGCATGCTGCACTAGTTGGTAGACCCCAGAAGATGTGCAAAAGAGGGATCTCACACCCCAAATTCTTATTTTAGTAGACCTACTTATGTGTTATATTTTTTGCTAATCCAATCAGAAGACTGTTGCTTGTCTAATACAAGATGATACACTACATTGAGCTGGAGAAATCCACATAGTGACAGGAATATAGCGAAATCACAGGCTTCCATTTAATAACTGAGTGATACCACATGTAGAATCCTGAATGTTTACAGAACTGTGTGGGTGGGTTCATGGAATCAGGCCTTTGGATTTGGAGACCTGTTTACAGCTGTATTCAAGGAACAAGAGAAATATTACTAGGCTTCATCAAAAATAGCATTAGGGGACGTATGACCAGTTGGATGGACTTTAAATCTTCAACTTAAAAACAGTATCAAGTTTGGTTTTCAAATTTCTTAACTGGAAAGTTAAATTATTGTGTTTCCAATTCACACTGGATTTCAGTTTTGAATTCTATGTGGATAAAGATGCTTTTTATCCTACTTTAACAGATTAAGGGATACATGTCAAATTCCAAGAATTATGCAATAGAACAACTAGCCTAATAAAGCAAAAATCAAGTTGTCATTGCAAGGCATGAAATGGCCATAAAATTAATGACACACAGGTGATCATCATGCATTTGCATTCATTCACTAGTCCACAAGGATGCACCTTTCCATTTGAGAGGAAGTTGTTGGGAAGAGAAACATGCAAATTGTTTGGAAACGTGTGTCAGAGGTCTTCTGCTTCCCTCTCTTACTAATTTAGGGTGCATTTGCAAGTATGTTTGGGTGGTTTTCATATAAAATATTGTAAATTTATGGTTTGTATATATGTTTATATGTATATATATATATATATATGAATTTAACTACACATTTCCTTAAATAAACATTGTTTTATAACCCTTTAGTTCACATACTTGTCCCATCCGACCCCATAAAAAAATTTCTTCCACATCTCTTGCTAGATTTAGTCCAAGATCTACATAGTTATCTGTTGAGAGTAAAATTTTCTTTTTTTGTAATTTTTCATTGAAATCACATTGTATTAAACTGTCATGTTTCTGGTGTTCCTTGTTATTAATCGGCATGTGTATGCTACATTAAGTCCATCGTGACAGTCCATATCTATCCTTCACCATACATCTCCTTCACCATACATATGCTTCTGCCCTTTTTCCTAATCTACCATCTCCCTCCTTCTCCCTTTTGGTAACCAATTGGTCTTTGTTTTTTTTTTCATTACTAGTCTCAGAATTCAATATCAATTTTGATTTTTGTCTGTTGCAGTATTAGATATTTACTTTCTGAGTTCCATTATATGCCATAACATTTTTTCAGCTTTATTTTTAATACTTAACTGATGGTCTTGCCTTTCTTTAAATTCTTAATGAGCCTATTTTTAAATTCAGTACAAAGTTAAAATTGTAGTGACAGTGGCATGTTTTTCCTTATTTCATATTTTATTCTTAAGAATGATGATTCTTATTTCTTGTACATAGCTTTTATCAGACCGAAGAAAAAAAGTGTACTTAGAGTATAGACTATTAAGTGAGGGTTAAACTTTGCCTTTTCAAACAGCTATAAAGATAACTTTAAATCTTGTATAATCAAATACAGTGCTATTTAGCTATACAGGTAGTTTTCCCCTAATACTCCATTGATTTCTAATTTTTGAATTCCATTATAAAAATGATCTTTTTGGGGCCCTCCCTGGTGGCGCAGCAGGTTAAAGCACAGCACTGAGAATCTAAAAGCCGCTTCCGCATGAGTTCGATTCCCACCTGCCCCGGAGGTGACCACATGGCGTGGCAGACCTCTCCTGACCCGCCGCTGCTCCCCTCAGCAGTGTACTTCATCGATCTGCCTGTTCTGTTCCCCACTGTCTCTGGTGAAGCCTCTCACCGCCCCTGAACTTCTGGCCTGCACCCCAGTTCTGTATGCACAAATAAATAAATCTTTTTAAAAAAAAAATGATCTTTTTGTTACTGTGTTTTTTTAAATGCACTGTTGAAAATAAATGCATTAGGCCCTCCCTGGTGGTGCAACGGTTTAGGATGCAGCACTGCAAGCTAGCCGCATCAGCTTCAGTGCAAGTTCAATCCCCAGCCGGAGGTAATCCACATGGCGTGGCAAACCTCTCCTGACCCGCCCGCTGCTCCCCTCAGCAGTGTACTTCATCAGTCAGCCTGTTCTGCTCCTCACTCTGTCTCTGATGAAGCCTCTCACCGCCCCTGCATCTCTTGCCCGAACCCCTGTTCTGTATGCATGAATAAATAAATCTTAAAAGAAAATGATGCTTTAATATTTTTTTAATGTTTTTACCTTAAGTGAGATTGGCTTATGATATTATTTTGTTGTGCTGCGTTTTTCTCATACTGGTGTTGATTAACATCTTACCATAGTCTTATATTCCTAAACACTCACTCACCTTTTAACTATAAACTTTCTTAATTACCTTCTTCTTAATTAGAAGTTTTACAAAATGGCATATTTTTAAGTTGAACAAGCTAAATTATACTTTTTAAATTTGCACATCTATTCAAAAAAATCATTTTGAGTCAATATTTATTATCATTTACCTCAAGTAAGAGATCCATTTCTAGTGCTCAAGTTTATACTCAACAAACACATCTCTTGCATTTTTGTGCCATATTCACCTTTTATATTGTAACATTAGTTGAAAATTTCTTTTTGTGTTTTATAAGCATAAATTTTAATCTCAGTCTATATGATACCACACAGGGCATAAAGACATAAATATCTTCCTTTTTTTCTATGCTTCTAGAAATTTCTGAGATAAATTTTATTCCTGTATGTAATGTTTCCATAGTACTGACAAGCTTACTTATACTTATTATGTGATTTAGTTAGCAAGTTTATATAAAGTACATTCTTTAAAAGAGAAGATAAACAGAAAAGATACTTGTAAAAGGAAATTTCTAACAGTTCAGCCAAATTTCTTTATTTTCTTCTGAAAAAGGAAATACAGAACTTTTATTTAACACATCCACAAAAAGATCACAAATTTAGGAAAACATTTATTCAAGATCTTTTATTATAGGTAAGACAATACTGGTGTATCTATCTAGCTTTAATTACCATTTCTGTTCTCTGTTCAACCACAGTGTAAGGAACTCCCAAAGTGGCTTCCATTTTACCCCAATGGGATACTGAAGGGATTCTTGCTGTCCATCCAAAAATGTTTATGATGAAAGGAGAATTAAAATAGGAGCCAGGACACCTGATTAGCTTATCTTTGTATTAAATGTTGTAAGACATTGGGCGAACTGCACTTTAATCTCTGCTAATACTGCTTCTTGTAAAATGAAGGGATTGAAATCTCTGAGGTCCACTTCATATCTAGAGTTCTATGATAGTATATTGATTAGAGACATAGTATTCAAGTGTTTCCTGATAACTTAAAACTGGAAGTTTAACCTTCATGCTAGAAACACATCTGCTGTTGAAATTATCTGACTTATTTTGAAAACGCCTAGCTTTGATCTAATTCATAGATTCAGAATACCATGATGTGCTCTAAAAATAAACATAACGTGAAAATATGAAGAAAGAATTACCATTTAGAACAATTTTTCAAAAAGAATTTATATTGCACTTTTATCCTTGATTAGTCTAAGATTCAAGTTAAATCCTTACAAAATACAAACCATCATTTCCTAATTTCTTGATTTTGCCAAAAAGCCTGTACTAACAAATTAATATAACAAAAGTAACAACCATTAACTACTTAAAAAAAATGATCAAAGATTTAGAATTCAAAAAGGATTGCTTAAAATATAATTTCAAGGCTTAGATCTTATTCACTCAATAAAAAATCTGCATAAAGTTTTTTAAGAAACAAAATTAGATGTGAGAAGCAAACAGTGATAAAGCTGACAGCAAACATTAAAAATTAAACATCCATGTTGCCAACATTCTCAGTTGCAGATTGTCCTAATTTAGTGAGTTATATGAAGTTAGAAGGCATACTTGAGACATTTGTTGAATAAACTCAAAATAAATAAATTTGTTTTCTTTTTCTCAATTATATTTTATATTTTCCTTTTTGTCATTAACCACAGAAGTGTTTTTAAGAAGTAGAGGCAACAAAGAATTTTATGACTGGGTTGCTCCTCTAATGTGCTGGACAAATTGGATGCTTATGTGAAAAAGAAAGACAGACAGAGAGAGAGTGTGTGTGAAAGCAAGCAAGCAAGCTAAACGATATAAATTAACTAGTAGTAGTTATATTGACTTTAGTTATTAAAAATCAATAAAATTTTGTAAGTAGGAAAACAATTTTTGAGCAAATAAATTTTAAATTTTTGAAGTGTCAAAACAATACCTTGAGTAAAGTTTGTATTTTCTTAGTAGAAATAAAGATTTAAAAAACAAATTTAGAAAGGTATATACATTTATTCTTGCTTTGTGTAATACAAATGGTTGAGCGTTTGACAAACACTTTGCACAAAGGAACTTGTGCAAAATTAAAGTTTTAGATACGTTGTTCTGGCAGGAATGTGCAGGGCATTTACAGAGGCAAGAGAGTGGAGATCAACCCAATTAACCATATGTACTGCTGAGTATATATAATTTGGGCTGGAAAGTGTTAATAGTGCTAAAGTAGAACAAAATTAAAGCAACATGGAGTGGAGGAATTAACTTAATGTTATAACTAAGCAGACTGCAAACAAACAAAAAACAAGATAGTTGATGAGATTTCTGAGTTTGGGAACAAAGACTGGAAGCTCTGTTAGAAGAAAACAAACCCATGGGAGGAAATCCAAGTCTGGAGAAAATCTAGATATATTTGGTCAACATTAAGCTTTTGAAGCAATGTTCACATATTTCACTGAAAGCGTCTTTTATATGGCCAGAGAAATTTGGCAAATTTAGAAATAACTTCACTAGAATTTACAGTTGAAGCTATTAGAAAATTGGAAAACTCCAAGGAGAAAAATAAATGAAGAGAGGAATAAAAATCAAATCATGTGGCCCTCCTTGCTGGTACAGGGATTAAGTCTGAGTGGTATCAAGCTGTCAGTAGCCACAGTCTACTCCCTGGCCAGGGAGATGGCCTGGACATGGTTCAACAGAATTCTCCGGTTTCGCCTGCTGCTTCCTTCAGCAGTACATTACTATAGATCCACCTGTTCTGTTCCCCACTCTGTCTCTGGTGAATCCTTTTCCCACCCTGCATCATAGATGACAACTGGTTAACCTCATTTGGGCCAGATCAAGGACCACATCATGGGATTAAGTAATGAAGTCGGATGATGGAGGCATAGAAAGCCTGGGAGTTGTTGTGAATTTTACGGTGAATGGGAAATTTATATAGATTTATTAATGAGTTTATGTTTAGAAAAAAATAGATTTTTTTCAATTTTTTTTTTCCAGCAAGTCAATTGGTTCAAAGTAAAACAGAAATAATCAATGAACAAAATAGTTCAGAAATAGGGCATTATCTAATACTCAGTTGGACTAATTGACATATTTGTCTTTGTAACTCTTCTTTATAAAAGAATCAATTCACTAATGTATAGGTTGCGACTTTCACAAACTTAAATATTAGGCAGAAAAAGAGTTGATTTAAAGTGTGTAGTAATTTGCACTTGTTAAGGAAATGTATCCAGAGACAGCAGCCTTCAAGGAAAATAAGCTTGAGTAAGGGATGGAGCTCCAGGAAGGAATCTGTCAAGCTTAAAAGATGGGAAAAAACATTATTGGAATCAGATCTTTTGTCAATTGAAAAAGTTGTAAATACTAAGATGAAAGGCTTTCTCTCCCGCTACCCTGACCCCGATTTTATTGAGTGCTATGAATTATCTAGGGTCTTAATTATGTTCTAAACCATACCAATGTTCCTATCTGAAATTCATTTAAGTGTGATTACCTAAAAATAGACTTTTGAATGGCATGTTGAGCATTTTAACCACTGTCATCTATAATCTTTTAAGAAAATGTATATAATTACATTTTTGTCTCACTAGACACTACTAGGTTTTGTCTTTAACTATAGTTGCACTGGAATGATGGCAAAGAATGAAATAGATACCTAAATTAAATGTTATAATATATTGTACAATAATGATAGTTAAAATCATAAGCCAAATCAGTGACAGACAGAATTATTTTTGCTAACTTGATGGTAGGTTCTAGATGCTAAACTGGATAAAAGTTGAAAATTAGTTTTAAAAAAGTTAAAAGACTTCAAATACAAGGGAAAATATGACACATATGGCAAATCAGATAAATGAGTTAAATAACAAATATATTAATTTAAATTATGCTGAGAATTAGCACAGAAAACTTCAAAAATTATGTAAGAGAATACTGGAAATGACAGATTTTTCATGTCAATTAATTCAAAAAATTGATCTCATTCATTCAAAATCACTAATGCAATTAAAAATACAAATGATTCATTTATATATGTGTTTATATATTTGTTATATATTTGCATATTGCCTATTTAAAAAATAATAAAAAAATAAGCTCACCTGCATTTTATATCATCTTAATATTATATAAGAAATTGCTGGAAAATATTTATAAACCTGTTTTTTTTTAATGTGGAAGTTACTTTCAGTCACTTAAGAAGAGGATTTTTATCACATAGTTATCCCTTTATTACAATTAATAAATGGCTAAATATTTTAATTTATGACAAAACATTTAATCTATTTTTTCTCAAAATAGCAATGTACAATTTCTAAATTTAAGTTGAATGACTTTCTGTAAATAACTTAGATTATTCTAATAGAAATAGTTTATTTCTTCTACAATTTTTTTTCTTTTTTATCCTTTATCTGTTTTCCTTGTAGCTATACCAATGATAGTTGAATTGTATATGATTGTCAGTTTCTGCTATCTGGAGAAATGAATTGTGGGTTCAGAAGAAGATCTAAAGCTACAGACAGAATTGTGAAGCAGAGAGGTAAAACTTTTGTCTATATAAAGATGTTAACATATTCGAACTTTGTACTACTCGTGTTCCTTCTTCAAGAAGTGAGAATGAAGAACCTAAAAAGGTGATGATGCAGAGCACTTCAGGAAATGTAAAAAAGCGAAGAAAGCAAGAAAAGGGAAAGACAAGACACAATGCTTTAAAAGCTACAGCAATAAGATAAATCAGTAATAAAAAGATATTCTGTATTGTGTCATTCATCAAAGATGCCAAAATAACATAACTTATGAAAGGATTTTGTCAACATATGGTAATGTGCAGACTGATGTTAATTAGACAAGTTTTACTCCACACATAGATCTGGTTCTTGCAGTTCTTGTTAGTCATAAACATAAGGGGTTACTGATTTAATGACAGGCAGAATTTCCTGCTGAGCCAGGAAGAAGATAATGGTTTAGAGATTAAAGTTTAAAATGTTAACTCTGAGATATATCCAAGACAGCTAACACAGATCTATTTTTTGGAGGAAGGACAGGCTTGCATTAGCTTAAGCATTGTATGGAAAGAAATAATACTTCTTATATGTTCATTTAGTTATTTACTAAACCATAGGAACTTTTGAACTTTTCCCCAGGTGAAATGAATTCATCTTTCTATTTTTTGCTCAGATATGCACTCTTAATCCTTTAAGAGAGAATAAAAAAGAATACCATCGGGATATTTGCTCAACTTTTTCTAGCAAATTGATTTAGGTGGGTAGAGATATATTTATATCACAGGTATGGAAAACATCTATACTAAAAAGAATCTGTATAAAAATATTTTATGGAAAGAGAGAAAATCTCAGTCTTACAGTTCTTCTAAAGACAAATGATTCATATCAACATTAGCTATAACTCTACTAAATTTCACCCCAGGATCCCTACCCCTGCATCCATAAATTGTTCCTTTGTTACAGCATTCAAAGGAGACTTTATAACAGGATTGTAAAACATAAGGTCCTATAAGTACTTTAAGTTATAACACATATGTATGCATTTTGAGTAATTTTTTTTCAGCTAACGAACATATATATTTTTATTTTCCTTAATTAATATTCATTCCTTCTTTAACAAACAGACCTGATAAAATAAGAAATGGAAAAAGGAAAGTATAAAGAAATCATATAACATAAAGACAATGGTGGCCACTGTTTATAAATTACTGTAGCTGAAGCATTTTTCTCCTGGATGTAACATTAGTAAGGTTCAAATGAAAGATCTTAAAACCTCAATAAACTACAACTGTTTTTGCCTCAACACCATTTATAATATACCCTCCCATAAATGAAGCTTCATTTTATCTCTTAAGTCAAATGCTATAAATTATCCTACTAAGTTAAAGTTCTAAGAAATTTAACTAATTTAATAAAGTTATGAGGCTAATTAGTGTGAGAAATGAAGCCTAATTTCTAAGTTTTATTATCCATTCCTCTTTAGTCTCAGAATACTGCTACCCTCAGAATACTGAATTTATAGAGGAAAAGAGCAAAAGCAAAAATGCAGCCAGGTGAAAGAGACAAAAAGTATAATCCTTACTTATTTGTGCTCTGAAGCAGAGGGAATGGTGATCTTCTTTCTAGAATGTTTCTAACTTGCCCTGGAATTGTAAAATTTGCCATTTCTCCTCTCTTGAGGTTAGCACTATCCTATATTTGATTTGTAAATTATTAGTACTAGATCCTCAGTGCCTAAAAATAAATTTTCAGTAAATATTTACAGACCAAAAAACTTGCATTTCATAGCTACAAATTTTAATATTTTTTAATAACAACTGAACCAAGTCAAGTTTTGAAATTCAACCACTCATATTGACAAATTGTTAACTAAACACATTTTGAATTATTTTAGTGCTACTATATATTACTGTCACTGGGAGTCTATCAACAGGATATGTTAAAGTGTCAAATATCCTGGACAAACAGTAAATATGAAACTGCAAAATGCATGTGTATTTCTGGCTGCAATGCAATTGAACATTTGTGTTAAAATGAAACATAATTTATCTGACACAGAAAGACAATTGCCTGTCCATTCTCTCACACTTTGAAAATCTTAAATAAATATTTAGGAATCAAAGAATAACTAGGTGTTATGCCATTTATTTTCTTTTCATCTATTGTTATCTCTTTCCATGCATAGCCACTCACAATTATCCTCATGAGCGTATATAAGCTGCATTTAAAAATGTCCTTGAATATATCTTATTTTCACATGAAGTTCGCTAGACATTTTGTTATAATCATGCTCATTATTTTATATAGAATGCATATGTTATTGATGAAAATAAAATGGACTGCCCAGAACAGAATCACGGTCATTAAAGTTTACGATAGAATGTGTGATGAGTTGGTCTTGGTTCAGTCAAATACTGAATAGAGATATAAATTTTCAATAGTACTACTGCATGAGACTCAGCCCCATCCAGCAGGACATCTGGTCATGGGGTGAATGGAAGGGCGAAGCGTGTGTTCTCCCTTTCACTAGGGCAATGTTCCTCCCACCAAGCCCCTTTTTTACACACATACTGCTTTTCCCTACAGGTTGGTGTCCATTAATCTTACCACCTCCTGCCCAGCTAAGTCATCACTTCCAAACTCAGCATTCTGTCTCCACAGTAAGCAAAAGGTTTCTCAGTTGTCAAGTCATGCCCAAGAGAAATAACAAGCACAGTGGGAAATGATCAGGTTTTATACATTAGCATTCAAAAGACAGTAAATAACTGGTCGGCATAGGCAGGCTCATTGGGATATTTAATATCACCTAGCTGATACTGATGAGGATGATTGAATATTTCTCAAACAAAACTGAAATTTTAATTGCTCAAAAAAGAAACACAAATAAGCAAGGATTATCTATTAACCTCTTGTAAAAGAAATTCCAAGCATCTCTGAGTTGCAGGTAGGCTTGGTTCATTCAATTTATGAATATATCTTTTTTTTTTCCTATCGATGCTTTATAGCTACTCTCTTTTTTCCTAGAGGGGGAAATATTAATACTTTTAAGATCATTTTATCTTCATACAGGAATAAAAGATCATGTTAAATTACCTATTACATCTTGCTAAAGAAACATCTCTTTAGAAAAGTTACAGATTTCTAGATAAGTTAAATTCCAGATATTTCATATATATCTAAACATAATAGTTTTCTAAATGTTTAATTTTCTGAAAGAATAAAAATTATTAGCTGATTCTGGGTTTGAAGAAATATCCTTTAAAAATCTGTGCCACTTATTTTGATCTGCTAAGACTGCGAAAATTATAAATGCAAACTTAGAGTACATCACAGTCAGGGCAAAGCAATAGATACATTCACACATGTCATTTCCCCAGAGATGCCAGGTATTCCACTTTAAAAAGAGTTCTTTAAAGCTTCTATTCTTTGAAGAATATATTAAACTTTAAAATCTTTGAGAGTAGGGTGACATCTTTATTTATATGCTTTTTGGTATAAGGACAGTTTGCTCAACAAATGTAACAACATTTCTTCAATTCCATGATGGGAAGATTTGCTCTTCCGGCTTTATGTTTGTGAATGTTTGTATGCTTACTTTAAACCAGTCACTTCCAATTTTTTAGTAAGAGGGAATTTTGTAAGTTACTTGTGTGAAGATATTTCACGAATTTCGTTTGCAGAAATTATTGTGTAGACCTGAATGTGGTTTCAGAATCTAAATTTATACCAGTTATTACATTGATACAGGCACAGGTGTTTCCTAAATAATATTTTTGAAAAATACTGCTATTTAATATTGCAGTATGTAGTCCTTCATGAGGCTATCAGGAGGCTATGTCTTAGAACAGTGTCCTCTTACTCTGCTTATGATTCCTATGATGTTTCATATGCCTGAGCATTTTTATGGAACAGCTACATTTGAGCAGGACATATATGTGATTGACAATTGGTAATAGAGAAACATTAATGTTAATTATTGTGACTCCTTTGCATCATAAGAAATTTTGAAAGATGTAAACTAAAGTATCTGTGACATTTTCTGCAACAAATTACCTAGATAACAGGAACATGTTACTATTCTTCAGTACTGATACTACGAAAGGTGGTTCCTGTGTAATTATTAAGTGGAATATTTCCTCAGAGAGTTACTTCCTGGGAGTAATTACTATAGGTGTCAACAAGACTGGGGGGAAAAAGCATATCTATTCGCTGCTCTATGAGTAAAGATTGTAAATGATGAGAGGGTTGATTCTGCTGATCATCAAAACTTTTGTCCCCACCTCTCAGCTTACTTGTTTATCACTATGACAGCATGAGAATGGGTTCAGAAAACAGTTAGAAATCAGGTAGCTAACAACAAAATCCCTGTTACTTAGTCTGAGATTCTCCCCCAAATTGGTAATATGAAATTACTATCTGAAATATAATGTTCCTGGTAGATTTCAAGAGCCAACAGAAAGGATTAACAGCAAGAGGGGTCATTAGACAATAGTAGGGCAAAAGCTTAGTGAGAAAAGGAAAGAATTGAGTCCAGAGTAGTTGGAGCACTTGGGGCTTTGGCTTATGTCTCCATAAACATATGTCTATTTCCTTCAAAAATTTGAAACCACTCTATGTCTTTCCTCATCACTTTCAGGTTCTGGTGCTGCCCGCACAGAAAAACAAGCAAGCCCTAATCCTCATGGTCTTTCCCAGTAGTCATTTGCCTTCAACAGCAGTTTGGAGCCCCCTTTTGGAGAAGGAGGACATCTGAACACTCAGCTAGGGCACCACTAGGCTAGGGTTGGCATGTAGAGGCCTTTTCATCTGGTTTATATAGCTCAGAGTTCACCACCATCACCAACACTGATCACTTCAGAGTTCTGTAGCTCTGTTCTGTGTTAACCCTCTCAGACCCCTATGGCCTCTGGGAGACCTGACCCTTACTTTGAGACACATTGAACTGGAAATAATAACTCCCATATGGGAGAAGAATACTTCGGCCCCAAGAGCTTATCAAGCTTTGTTTTTTCTGTGACTACTAAGAAAAGAAGTGTGTATTGGAAGCAATTCTCTCAGCTTATTGCTATTTTGATAGGGGTTCGATATTTAATAAAGGTTAAGTCCATTGAAAGTGCAAGTCAATGGCACTTTTCATGACCAACAATTTCACCTACTTTAGAAGTCCGTCTCTTCTCATCTCCTCATGGCTTCTCAAAGTGGGAAATGGGTAACATCGGCTTTGTTTAATAGGCAAATGACCCTTCCCCCAAAGAATATGAATAAGTATTTTCTATCCCAACATGTATATCACTCTTATTTGTCTCTCATCAACCACCCCCCAACACACACAAAAAAAGCTCTTTCAGTAATTGCAAGACTTAATTAGCCAGTGTTCACACAAAGGCTTCTTTTGTTCACCTATCAAGAGGCTGCTTTCATTGATGGTTCCCTGAGTCTCTGAAGACTATTCTTTTCCTACATTTTACAGAGACTTGTATTTTCAGCATTGGAGTTCTATGATATAAGTGGTCTGCATTCCAGTCTCTGGTGTTTTTTTTTTTCTCTGTATCATCCCTATTACAGATATCTCCTTCCATGACCTTTGATGACCACCTCCCAATTCTGCTCATCCTGCTCATAGTCTTCAATGAGATAGAAATAAATTTTCAAAACAGCAGCTTTGAAGCTGTGACAATAACAGTCTAGTAAAGAGTGGCTGGTTTCCTTCTAATTTCATTTTCCCATCTTTAAGTCAAAACTATAAAAATAATGGAGAAAGGGGGATCATGAGTAGAAAAAATACCAGGGAGGTATACTGGTGACTTTACTGTGCAAATTTTTAGCCATTGCTTTTAGAAATGAAGGAAAAAAAAACCATTTTTTTAGCACTCAACAAATAAAAAAAATTAGATTATTTATTAGCTAATTTATGGCAATTATATACACCCACATAGAAAAAAATCAGTTTGGTCTTACCAAAGGAGTTACCTCCTTTCTCTCTGCTTATGTAAATCCTACTGCAACATTTCAGGATACTTTTTATATAGACATTTAAAAGACTTCTGTCCCCAAAACTGCTGTTTTCCTTCCTGGATAATAAGCTTTAAATGTACATATCTGGGAATCTGACATCTATAGATTTAAATTTATAGTAATTCTGTCACTACTCAAAAAATTCTTAGAATCTCAGTTGTAAGTTAAGTCCTCCTACATGGAATACAGTAATCCCTCCAGAAAAGGCACTTGTTACTAATATTTTTCCTATCCTGTGGCAAATGTTGCTTGTAATTTATATCATTAAATCTGAATATCTGTGATATTCAAAGCATAAGACCCAAAGCAAACAAAAAGTTTTGGAAATCATTTATTCTTTCCCTAAAGTTTTCTGTTAAATCTACTAAACATAAATATTAGTTTACATTAGCTTGACATTTTAATTTAAAAGATTCATGCAAGGCTCAGAGAAAGATGTTTTAAAATTGTAAACATTTCATTACAGTAAGTGTGCACTCAATATTCTTGGGTTGTCATCAAACGCTACCATAATTAATCAGGATATTTTTCATCTGTTTTAGAAAAGAACAATGTACTAACTCTCACAAAGTTTGTTAAACTTGCATGGGTGTTAGGTTTGCAAGAGTGTTCCATCTGGAGTTGAATACAATTAATCACGCCTGTGTGTACATGTTTGAATTTTTGTTATAATTCTCAGATTTTGATGTGACAGTTACTGTACTTTTTTAAATGGAAATGTAGTGAGCTCTCTTCAAATAACTGGACTGAGAAACTTTTTTTGCAAGTGCAATTCATGTGGATCTTTGGTGTCCAATTTATTCTAATTCACTATGGGCTCTTAGGTTTTAAGGCCATACATTGTCACCATTCTGCAGAGGTTTTTATCACGCCTTAAAAACAAAACAAGACAAATAAGTTTTAATTCTTCTAATGTAAGACTTTGTTTATCGCTCTCAGAGGATGTTTCCTTTCACTGTAGTACCTCATCAGTCTCTGTGTGATGCATGCCCGTTCTTTTTTTTTTTCTCTATCACAAATACAAGGCCACAGTACACATGTCTTGCTTATCAAATTTTTCAATAGGACCACTTTTATAGAAATAGTCCTATTTCAGTTCAGAAAGAAGTCATTTCTTTGATTTGCAGATATTTCTTCTGAGAAAGATTCTGCTTACTGTGTAGCTTACTCATTTGTAAACCAAGCTCTACTAAAAGCCACCCATCTAAGTCATGTTTTGTAGTCTTGCATGGTATATCAACTGTACTGCATAAAGTTACTCATTGAACAGAATCCTCCAGTTTATTATAGGACACATTTATTAAAATAATATTGAAATAAAACATGTGGGATTAAATATTGTCTTTTATCATCTCAAAAGTAAAGAACCTCAGGAAGTAAATCATCCCCCATCTAATAGTAAACCACTAGGTAACCGTGTTCTGTATTTAGTTCTAGGCAATTTTTAACCAATGTTGAGCACTGCTTAGAAAATACTGTGTGTGTGTGTGTAAAACTGACTATTTATCTGTAATTTGATCCACATGTAAATCTCCTTCAACTCCTAACTGTCATACCTTACTCAATATATTTAATAGTAAACATTTTTGAATACCATGGGGGAGCAGAGGGACATGCCAGGTGTCCTAAGCCAGAAGATGTCCCAGCATACCTGACCTTAAAAGACCTTCGCTACAGGTCAATCATTGAGGCATAAATCCCCTGAAGTATAATAAACAATACAGGGAAGCTCCTGGTACATGGACAAAGAATACCAACAAGGAGAGAACACAATGCCAACGTGGTGGTCAGGGAAAGATCAGGTCAGGTTAAATCACCTACTAAGCAGACTCTTAACATTCTGAAAAACGGAGAAACAATGAATTGGTTTACATGCTACCAATGAATGACTTTAGGAAATTTAAGAGAAAAGACTAATGAACTTGTACAGAAAAAGTGAAATTTGATTTTCTTGCTTGGATTGAAGAGCTCTTTTCACTTGGACTCTTCCATAGGGGAAATAGTGCAATTCAGTTAAAAGTCTATTTTCTCCTCTATCTTGGAAATGTTTGAAAACATATTTTTTAATCTCAAAGTTTTATCACTCCGTTGTAAGTATAAACATGATTCAAAAGAACCACCCTTTCAGTTGTCATCGTTTGCTATTATAGGCTGAGTTAATTTGACATGGTGTAAATACATTCGTATTACATTAAAATCCACTTTAAGACAAGAAGTTCTGCCTGCTAACTTCACCAAACAATTTCAAGAAAATAGTGATTTGGGGGATGAAATTGATTACAACTAATAGTAAATAAACTAGCGACATTGTTCTGTATTTACTCCCAGAAGTTTTCAATCAAGATTAATTCTAGTTTCTTAACAGACAATTAAGAGATGATTTTCTCCATGCAAAAAACTTCCTTAAACTCTCAATTTTGTTTACATATCTCTAACTGTCAATAATAAACATTGTGAATATCAACCAAGGAGAGGGAGCTATGTCAGGTGTGCAGAAAGCAGACACAGCAGTGCTGACCTGTTGTTTTGAAAACTAAAATAGAAACAGAATATCTTCTGGCAATTTTATTTTACTTAACATGGAAAGAAAAACTTAATCTTAGCAGAAATGTTACATGGAACATTTTTTATCAAGCTGACATTTACCTCTTGATTTTGTTCCATGAAAATCAGCAAGGTTATTATTTGTAGACACCTAAATTGAAAGACACGCAGTGGGCCCTTCTTGGTGGTGCAACGAGTTAAAGCACAGCACTATGAAGCTATGGCAGTCACTGCAGCACAATTTCAATCCCCAGCCAGGGAGGTGACCAACATGGCGAGTCAGACCTCTCCTGGCCTGCTCGCTGCTGCCCTCAGCAGTGTACTTCGTCAATCTGTCTGTTCTGCTCCCTGCTCTCTCTTTGGTGAATCCTCTCACCCCCACATACCTCTAGCCTATACTCCAGTACTGTATGCATAAATAAATCTTAAAAAAATAAAGAAAAGAAGTTGACCATGAAGCAAAGTTTTTGTTTTTGTTTTTTTAAAGAAAGACACATAGTTAAATTTGAAAAACAATTACTTTCCTATGGGTTTTGACAAACTTGATTTCTCACCCTGCTCCCTCTTCTATTGCTCCTTTATATTCTATATTAAAAAAAAAGTTTCATTTATTGGCAACTGAAAACAGATTCTAATTTAGTACTATTTCTTCAAAGTCACTTGGTTGCATCATTTACTTTCCTCAGAAACCTGGGTAAGGGGGAGCAAGAACTTTATACTCACCCTTTTCATTGCTATTAAAATCTCCTTTCAGGGTCCTCCCTGGTGGAGCAGCGGGTTAAAGCACAACACCAAGAAGCTACAGCTGCTTCCGCTTCAGTTCGATCCCCGCCTCCCCGGAGGCGACCATATGGCGTGGCAGACCTCTCCTGACCCGCCCGCTGCTCCCCTCAGCAGTGTACTTCATCGATCTGCCTGTTCTGCTCCCCACTCTGTCTCTGGTGAAGCCTCTCACCGCCCCTGCACCTCTGGCCTGTACCCCGGTTCTGTATGCACAAATAAATAATCTTTAAAAAAAATAATCTCCTTTCAGAATAAATCAGAAATTATATTGTGACTTTTAGTGGTCCTTCCAGTAGAGAGTGATTAACCCAAATTATTACTTTGCAAATGTGCTGTGTGGATGGAAGTCAATTTTTAAATGTGGACCCTTCCCAACATCCATAAAACCCTTCCACAGAGACCGTTCTTCCCTTATCTAATCCAGCAGTACATATTGAATAAACAGTTTCTTATTGAACCAAATGTAAACAATATGTCCTATAACTTCTGATTAAACACTAATACTGAGCTAAAGAAAAGTAGATAGCAACATTTCATCTCTCAGCATAAGTATGGACATATGTTCACTGATTAAAGTAAACACCCTATACCAGCTATAGGTTTATACTATTTTGCCACTACATATTTGGGTAAGGGAGGAAAAAAAACTGAGAATAATGTAGTAAATCTAGTAGAGAAATTTTAATACGAGAAATCTGCACATAAAATAGTAATTCTGTGTACATGTTTAAAATTTACAAAAATCATTCATATGTATTATTTCTTATAAAAATCTAATTTGAGTTAAATAGTTGAAGTGTTGTGCTTCCTATTTTACCATATGTTTAGAGTAGTTCATGGAATTAAGATATGAGAGCAGCATTATCAAGTCAAATGAGGTTCACTCTTAGTCATGGAACATTAGACTATTTTTTCAACTTGAAAAAATAAAAGTGGCCTAATTCAAAACCTTGCATGCTATCTGTACTGGGCTGCACACAGTTGGCTATTGATTCTCACAATAGTTTTTCTATGAAACTTGTGTGGTCTTTCTTAGGAAGTCAAACAGTGAAATACTGATAATAGCACTTATTATAAAAATCACATTTTGATCACTGTTTGTTGCCTCCAATTTGTGGGCTAAATTTCCCTTTATTATGAAAGTGGCTGACGTAAAATCATGTAGTAGCCAGTACAGACTCAGCTCCCCTCTGCCAATATCCTAAGGAACCACTGGCCACCACACACATTGCTGTCAAGTCGTTCTGTTTCTTGTCAGCTGCGCTGTGAGCAGGAGACCAGGAGACGGGTCCTCCGCTAATTAGGAGGGCATACAAAAAAAAACCAAAATCATTTTGAGAAATATTGGTGCCAAATAATAGCTTATGTAAATTTTTTTAAGGAGAAAGGAAAGAGGTAGAAGAATTACAAAATGGATGTTTAATATCTCTGGTTTCAGATTTTGAAAGAAATTTGTTTTTAAGATGGCAACTAATGTGTAAATGCAATGATTCCCTGAAGCAGCAAAGGGCCAAATTATAAGTTCACTTAGAATAGATGTTTTTAGACAAAAAAATCAAATTCTATAAGATGACTCATGTGTATTTGACTAGCTCTGTTTTCTTCTGAAATAATTACAGGCTAATAAAGGTGCTAAATATATAGGATGACATTAATGTAGTTTGACAGAAATAATAAATAGTGGAAACGTATAGTACATGGAAAGTTTCTACAGCAAACTGATCATTTAATAGTGTGTATAAAATTTGTGGAAGGAAGTGCAATAAATGTAAATTCTTCCCTACCTGAATAAATTACTTGTGCTAAACATAGCTTCCACACAGTTAAGACATAATGTGAAAACATTGCTTTAAAATAACTTATTGATTATTATAGAATAATATGAGAGTAAAACTGTATAATCAACTACTAAAAAAGCATATAAATTTATTGATTACATATATTTTTATGACACAGGGTATACAGGAAGATTTTTTACAGATATTTGAATACAATCATCCCTTCATGAATCTGATCACTCTTATCTCTATTTTACATGACCATTGGAAATGATTATGTCTCAGTAACTCCAATGTAACTTAATCTTTTTTATTTAAAAAAAAATTTTAAAACATTGAGTAAACTGAGTACTAAAGAATTTAATTAAATAAATAATACCGAGTGGAGGAGAAAAGAGATTTTCTTTGTTACTTACAAATCGTGACAACTGTGATTTTTTTCTGTTTTTCATTGAGGTAACCAATTATGAACATAACTATTACAAATACCCATGTGGAGGCTTTGCCTGGCGTCTGTTGATGTATCCTCTCACTCAGAGATTCTTTCCTCAGTTCTGTCCAATCTAGTAAGAAACTCATCAAGGTATTGGTGTTTTTGATCTCCAGCATTTCTTTCTTAAGATTTCTATTTCTCTGCTTAGATTCCCCATCTATTCTGATACATTGTCCACTTAGCCCAGTACAGCCCTTAGCATATTATTATTTCATATCCTTGCCCTGGTAATTCTAATGTTTCTGCTGTATCTTTCTTCAAATTGTGACTTTTTTTCTTTTGTTATGCCTTCCAACATTTTTTTTGTCATAGTTATACATGAGGTACAGGGTAACAGGACCTGTTGTAGTAACCCTTTAGTGAGGAGAAAGTGGTCATCTTTTAGGGAGACTTGCCTGGAAACTCTGAACTTCACAAGCATTTCTGTTCATTTTTCTTTGTTAGTTGGGTCAGGGTGGCTAAGAGTGGCTTGGAATTAGGTATTTCTTTCTCCCACATGGAAGGCTTGAACTAAGTGGAGTTCGGTTATTTCCCAACCTTAGCCAGAATGGTCTCTGGCTAAAGCATTTCCTCTGAGGGCAGGCATACCTAAAGACAGTGTTGTGTTCAAAATGGTATGTTTTCTCCATTCTTGCCAGAAGCCTGTGGGGATTTTCCTTTGGAATTTACTATGGGACTGGTCTAGCTCCTGAATATAAACTCCATAATATAACAGGGTCATCCTCTAATTTTTCCCACTGAAATTTTTGACTCTCAAAGCTGTCCACACCAAGTCCCAGTAATTCGTTGCTTATAATTCAGGTTTTCTTATGTCGGTACTGGTCACTGAGGTGGTCTCCATGTTGGATTTCTATGGGGAATCACAACTCCCTGGGTTCACCTGCCTGTTTTTCCAATCTTGGGGTTTGGTGGGGGGCTCTGTTTTCTTTCCTCTCTTACAGATGCAAAGTGAGTGCTGACTTTCATCTTGTTGAGTTTAGGAGAGAGTAGTCAATCCCAAACTCCTTATGCTAAACTGGAAACTAAAATTTGGTGGAAGACATTGTTAGAGTAAGCTTAGCAGTCTGAAGTGCTAACTTCCCCTGGCGTGGAAAGGTTTCATTTACAATTCGAGCCACATGCACAAAATCACACTATGAATCTGTTGGGGTGAATCCACATTACACTATAACCACACAAGTCAATTGGCAGGAAAAGGAGAAAATTACAAACCTCTGGGCAAGGCTGTGAAACTGGCAATGCAGAGTGAGGTCATTTCAGAGAGTCCTGGTGGAAGACTTTTCTTGGGAAGGTGGAGGCCATGCCTCAGGGTGAAAGTTGCCATGGCTTTCTCCCAAACCTGGAGAAGACCTAGGGACCAGGGACATGGAGTCCATTAGCACTCCCATTGGCTGCAATTTGGGTTTCTATTTATACTGTTTTTCAGAGGCATGCTATCATGACCACTTGGTAATTTTCATTTGTGCAGAGCTTCTCTGTTTCACAGTCAGGTTTTCATCTGGTCCTTGTCTTTCCTATTTCTGTTTATCAGTGTCTTCCTATAAGTGTTTGCTTTTCTTAATAACTGGGAAAACTCTTTCAACTGCCCCCACCTCTCCACCAGTCATTCTAATACCAATGAAATAACATTTGTCATGGAGTCATTATAGTAGCATATATGTAACAAATATGAAGTAATTATTAATTTACAAAGTTATAGGGCAGTCCATGTTATTTCTTCATAGGTCAACTTTGGTCATTTATCTTTTTTTTTTTTTAAAGATTTATTTATTTATGCATACAGAGCTGGGGTACAGGCCAGAGGTGCAGGGGCGGCAAGAGGCTTCACCAGAGGCAGAGTGGGGAGCAGAACAGGCAGATTGATGAAGTACACTGCTGAGGGGAGCAGCGGGCGGGCCAGGAGAGGTCTGCCGCGCCATGTGGTCTCCTCCGGGGCAGGTGGGAATAGAACTCATGTGCAAGTGGCTTTAGCTTCTCAATGCTGTGCTCCAACCCACTGCTCCACCAGGGAGGGCCTGGTCATTTATCTTTTAAGAAATACCTTCATTTCACTTGTTATTGGGTTTAAAACCAATGTTGTTAACAATAATCTCAATATAGTTTTAATGTCCTTAGATTTTGTGTGACATCCCTTCTTTCACCTCTGTTGTTGATAATTTTTTTCATTTCTTTTTTCTTCAATATATCAAGAGTGAAATTTATCAATTTTACTTATCTTTTCAAAGATCTACTTTTGGTTTCATTGACATTTTATTATCTTAATATTAATTTTATTATTTATTATAGCTTCTGCTTTTGTAATATTTACCTAATTTCTCATGTTAACTTTAGATTTAATTTACTGTTCTTAAATTTCTCTCTTAAATTGAGATTTTAGATTATTTATGTAAGATATTTCTATTATTTGTGTTAAGGGTGTAATTTTCCATTAAGGCAAGATATCATAATTTTGATCTAGCGTATTTAGGGTTTTGGTTTTGTTTTTGTTTTTATGCTCAGAATATAATTTGCCATAATCAATATTCCATAGCCAGAATATACATTATGCTCAAGGTCTATAAAATTATTCACTATGGTTAATCATCTTCTGGACCTCTTTTTCTTGTCTATTAGTTTCATGTTTGTGTCACTCAATTCAGACTGGGGATGGGTTTGAGTTACATTTAACTTTGGTTCTTAACTGGCTTAACATTCCTCTAGAATTTCTAATACTTGCATCCTGGGAAAGAAAGTTTTCTTAGTTTCCTAAGAAACATCCTTAGGAATGTTTACATTCAGCTGTTAAGCATTAATTTGTGTGTGTGTGTGCCCTTAATCTTGTCTTTGGTCAGCAATAGCAGTTTTTGTTTGATTCGGGGTTCTGGCTCTCCTCTGTCAGAACTCAAGGGGGTTTCTGTTGTCCTAGCCCGGCCTCAGCGTCAGGCAGTCTCTGTGTCCCTGGCTCTCTCTTTCGAACTAAGAATGATTTCTTAATGGTCCTCTATTCTCTTATTTTTTTAAATGGTTTTCTCCAAATTTTGTTGTTACGATGAATTTGGGAAAAGTAATTATTTAAAGATTTTAATTACTTTTCTTTTTGTTAACTTGAGAATTTCATTATTTCCAGCTTTAAATGCCTTAAGTTGAAGCTGAGTTTATCACTTTCTTTCAAAGTAGAAATAGTACTTCTATTTTCTGTGTGTGCTTGACCATATATCAACTTTTGTGTAAAATATAATTGCAATTATTTTTAGATTAGTAGGTCACAATACATTTAAAAATGTAATCTATATTAATAATAAAAAACAGATACATTATTACATTATTCTTATTTTTTATTTCTGATAGCCTGTATAAGCTTTGTTATTAATTTCTAATTTTATTACATTATTATCTGAGGCTACAATACTTACAATATCTGCATTTTGACTCAATTTTTAATGCCCTCTTATTAATTAATTGGCATTTAGATGCCCAAAGAAATTGAGTTTCAAATGTTAACCAAAATTTATTATCAAAAATAGTTCTTAAAAAAGCATAACTGCAATTATATTAAACAATTTAATTATAGAGTAAAATCACATTAGGCACTGAGGTTTGGGGGAACATGATTATTATTTTATTCTAAAATATGCATATGTGTTCTTATATTAATATGACCTATAATCACAGATGTTTGATATACATTATATGCACTGTTGATTGTTACTAACCCTATCCTTATAAAAACCTTTACATTCTCATCCCACTCAGCCAGTCTGAGTGAAATTTTGGTTTTATTACTGAATCTTAAATTTATCTACATTAAAATTTGTCACATTTAATTTAATCCTTTATTTCATCCTGTCAAGCCCTTTCTGTGGTAATATTGCGCTCAAGAAAACTGCCTAATCCTTCCAGATTCATGTCAACTTCTATTTGCATTGATCCTATTTTCATATAGGTCATTGATAAAAGGTGCTAAGTGTTAAGTGGGAAAAAATCTTAAATGAAAATCTTATGTTCTGCCATTCAAAAAATCTTTTAAAGTTCACACTGTTTATATAGAAATATTTTAAAATGTGGCTATTTAATTTCTTGTAAACCTTTTTAATTGTTGTTTCTACCCAAAGCTACATACTGACATCTTCTCCATAGATGTTACATAAATGATCTGACTTACTATCATTTAGAAATTCAGGTATATCTCATATAAAATCCACTTATAATTCATTCTAAAATTATTTGTGTCTATTTGGAGAGAATTGTCTTGGTAATCTGATTGCAAATGTTGCTGAATACACTATTCCTTCTTCTCTGCATAGATTTTGCCTTTGCAACTTTATAGTTTCTATAGTAACGGTGAACTCAATTTTCCCTGATTTTGGCTGACCTGGTGGCTTGTTTTGACCAATAGAATACGGTAGAAGTATCAATTTGACAGACCCACTCTATGTCTAAGAATACTTAAGCACTTCCAATATGTCTTGGACTTTTGCCCCATCACACATTAAGAATGAAGTAGAGAGGAGCCAACTGAGAGATGAGATGGCACAGAGCAGAGCTGCTCCACAGAGGTCATCCTGGCAGCTAGCTGACCACAGATGGCTGAGTCATCCCAAAGAGGATCAAAGAATCTGACCCAGGTTATCAGAACTACCCATTAGACATAAATGATGTTCAAAGTGATCTGTTATAGCCACTTCCAATATATATTTTAAAAGTAAGGATACCGGGCCCTCCCTGGTGGCGCAGCAGGTTAAAGCATAGAACTAAGAAGCTTAAGCCACTTCCGCATGAGTTCGACTCCCACCTGCAGACCTCTCCTAACCTGCCCACTGCTCCCCTTAGCAGTGTACTTCATCTATCTGCCTGTTCTGCTCCCCGCTCTGTCTCTGGTGAATCCTATCACCCTCCACATCTCTGGCCTGTACCACAGTTCTGTATGAATAAATAAATAAATCTTAAAAAAAAAAAAAAAAGTAAGGATACCGATGATATTCTCTCTTGGTGCTCACCATTAAAATATATATCTATTATTTGAGAAAGAGGAGATTTGCTTGTTTTATTCCTGTTATTCATTAATTTTTTATTAATTGTCTAGATTGTTTAGCTATTACCACCCACATAACAAAAATGTGAGCCCAAGATGACTGGACAGATAGTAAAAATGATTAATTGCCATTGGCAATAAGGAGAGAGTTTGGTAAGATCAGGGCTTTATTTGTCACTCATTTTCCTCACACAAGAGACTTTTGCAAGGTGACCAACTGTCCTAATGGTGATTCTATGAAGATGACAGTGAGCCATACAGATTAAGGGTTTTTTTTATGTTTTGTTTTATTATTTTTTTTTGAGGTAAGATTGATTTGCAACTATATCTCTAGTGCATTGAGCCAGAATTTGTATTTTGTCTTTGTTTTCATTTAGAGGATAATTCATTAAGACACACTTTTACTCATTTCTCTGGTTAATAATTGCTCATCCTGATTTTAACTTGTACTTTACCTCCTCTGTGGAAAGTTTTCTGGTCTCTCAAGTCCAGCTTATTCGTTGTCCTATATATTCAAGACTCTTCCTATTTCATATACCACACACGATTCTAGTGCCCATTTATTTTCCTTAGATTCCCATTAGGTTAAAGCTGTCATTTTTATTTCTGTGAAGTGGGAAGTAGTAATTATTTTCATTTTCCTAAGTCATGAGGTCTCTGTCACAATTACTCAACTTTTTCATTGCAACATGAAAACAGAAATAGGTGATAAGTATAACTGTGTTCCAATCACATTTTATTTACCAAACAGTCAGTGGGGTGATATGGCCCATGGATCATAGTTTGCTGACCCCTACACTAGACTGCTAGCTAAATATGTCCATATTCACCATTGTAGCCTATGATTGTAATCTAGATACTGGCTAATGTTAAGAATTCCATGTTGAATTTTATTTTCTTTATTTTTTGTAGAGATTTTATTTGCTTATTTATGCATACAAGAACAGGGGTGTGGGTCAGAGGTACAGGAGGGTGAGAGGATTCACCAGAGACAGAGTGGGGAGCAGAACAGGTAGATTTACTGAAACACAAGCCGAGGGGAGCAGCAGGCTGACAGGAGAGGTCTGTTAAACCACATGGGTCACCTTCCTGAAGCTGGGGATCAAACTCATGCTGTAATGGCTGCAGATAGCTTCATAGTGCTGAGACTTAATCCCTTAAACAACTAAGGAGGTCCTTGAATTTTAATTTTTATATAGAAATTGTTCAGTTGGCAATAAAGAAGCAGAAAAATATAATCAGTGATTCAAATACGATGTAAACTTAATTCTTTATCGCGGCTTATTTTCGAAGAAGATAGTTCAAAGTTGGTATGGCAGGTTCATTGATCCCATGGTTTTACATCATTGAATGCCATCCATGAACTTGACATAACCACATGTGGTTTTCTTAAAAGAACTTTAAGAAGGAAGTTCACTTAACAAGATCTAGAAGTCCAATATATGTTCACTTATATGACATTTTTGAGACCTTTGTTATGTTTAGCTACAAGATAAGATGGTAAATGGACTATGATCAGTTAAAAATTCATATCCCAATAAAGGAGGAATGATGTTTGATTCAGCATTTACTTGAATAACTGCTGCTGGGGATTGCTTGGTATTCTGTACTAATCGCTATCTATGTGTCAGAAAATGAGGTTCAAATAACATCTGTGTGGGATGGTTGAAATGTGGCAGTGGGGATGAGCACATGTTCCTCCTATGATTTTATTAGTTCATAAACATAGGAAAATGACTCAAGCTGTTTCAAAACATTCATCTTTGAATGACACCACAAGTTTATAAGTGACCTACCTAAAAATTTCATCTCATGATTAATGTACTTGCATTTTCTTTAATCTGTCACCCTACACTTCAGAAAGACAAATCATGTTTGTGTTAGGACAGGCCCATCCACAATTTCTAAAGCAACTGTTCTGTGCATAAAAGGCAGTCTGAAAAATGCATAATTACAAATGCTTACATCTGTTTCCAATCTCTAAGCCAGAGTACAGAGTGATTTCTGTGCTGGGGCTTGCACAGTGGTCTCGTTTGTTTATTTATGTTTTGGTTCTTGAATTATATGTAAACATGCACAATGACAACAATATTATAATATCTGACATCTGTCACATGGTGAGAATAGCATACATGAGGAGATTTTGATCTTCTCTGAGAGGAGTGGCTGTTTGACCTTTACCAAAAGAGTTCTGGAGCTGATGACTTAAAAATAGATAGTTAATCAACCTAATTGGTTTTCACTAATGAGTCCTATTCTTTTCCTATAAAATTTTGTGGATTTTCCCTTTATTCATATTGTATTTGAAAAAAGCAGTGGGACAATATTCTCTTAATCACTTCTCTTTCTCACCTGACTCTCTTTATCATCTATATTAATTTACCTGTACTTAGATCTTTTTCAGTCCATTACATTTTGATATTATTTCAATACTCAAATTTTACATATAACACCCTTTATTTGAAAAAAAAAATCTAGGCATTATATCTTCCATTTTTAGCTCATTATTTTTATCTCGATGATCTTACTGATTTTATGAAATATAGACCTTAAAATATTGATTTTTTAAGTCATGAAATCTTTTAGATACTAGTTTATCAGGAAGAAACTACCTATTCTATCATCTTTATCACTGGACTTGTTTTTATTTCCCTTCCATTTTCTGGCATTTGACATTTGTAAATCTAGCATGGATCTTAATCTTAAGAAGATTTTACAATGGCAATCGTCTTCTTCTTCTTGGGAAGAAGCAATAGCAATAGTCTCCCACATTGGTGTACCAAATAATCACAGAAGAGCTTACAAGACAGATTTCTTTCCAAAGATTCTGATTCAGTAGACAGGGGATTTGACTAAGAAATCTGCATTTCTCAATAGGCAGTGTCTGTGGTTACTTCTTATAGAAAACAGGATCAGTTATGATTGTGGTTATGTGTAGTAGAGACTGTTGGTGTTTTCCCCTTCTGTCTAAATTAATTTATTTGCTTTCTGAGATGACAATTCTGAAGCATTTTGTCTCTACGTCCTACCTTCTTCTAGCATAGTCTATCTAACTCTCAGTACCAAACTTTCTCAACAGGAATGTGTTGTTTATCACCTAAAACTACACAGTCCGGTTGGGATAACAGTGGACACAATTGTTAGCTTCCAATTGTGATCCATTTCCTTCCATTTTTCCCATTTATTTATTTTTCTTCCTTCTTGGTATATGTATGTATTCTTGTTCAACTATATATTTAATTCCCATGAAAGACTAACCATTTATTTGAAAAGTAGTAGGTGTTGAGGCACTTTATTATAAAATGAGTTAAAAATATTTCTTCAATCATGAACTTTTTTAAAAAACCAATACGTGATTTGTTTTTAAGTATTAATATTTTAGGCGACTAGCTGTTAGCTATTACAACATTACTGACAGTTGGGAAATGTTGGGAATTACACCTGCACTTGCAATTAAAGCTGTATAAATGCTAGGAGATACATCTATATTGTAGTACAGTTTTTCTATCACATTAGTGGCAGAGGATTAAAGAATATTCTCCTATCAACTTTAAGGATCTACTCAAGCTATTAACAATTGTAACACTGAAGTATTAAAGGAGATAAAATTTTGCCTTTTCAACAACATGTATTGAACTTGAGTTGATTTTGCTAAGTGGAATAAATCAGAATGTGAAAGACAGTCTCCATATGGTTTCACTAATATGTGGGATAAAAAGAGCCAAAGCAAATAAACAGGCAAAACACATTAAAATAATCTTAAACTATGAAAAATATAATGGTCACTAGAGGGGAAAAGGAAGGAAATAAAGGGGATGGTCCAGGGGGTCAACTGGATTGTGTGATGGCAAAGAAATTTGGTAGTGAGTGGGTGAATGAAACATATAGACATATGAGGTATGAAATTGTACTGCCAACACTGTAGAGTATTGTACAAAAATGGCAAATCAAGAAAATTTGATTAAGAAGTAATCTATGCAGTGAAATGATGCAACATACAGCAATGTGCTTTCTCAGTGGGTGGGCAAAGAGAGTACAGCAAGTTGTAGTTGCCTTCTCCTCTTAAAAATAGTTTATTCTGGCACTTCCTGGTTGCGCAGGGGGTTAAAGCACAGCATTAAGAAGCCAAAGCCACTTCCCCATGAGTTCGATCCCCGCCTGCCCCGGAAGTGACCCCATGGCGCGGCAGACCTCTCCTGGCCCGCCCACTGCTCCCCTCAGCAGCGTAGTTCATCAATCTGCCTGTTCTACTCCCTGCTCTGTCTCTGGTGAATCCTATCACCCTCCACATCTCTGGCTTGTACCCCAGTTCTGTATGAATAAATAAATAAATCTTTAAAAAAAAATAGTTTATTCTTTTAATTGTGGTAGCATTAGGAGCTTCCCCATCAGGTATTGCTATTGTAGTGTCTGTGTTCTTAAGTCAGTGTCAAGATGCAAGAATGAACTGTACCTCAACTCCTGCAGCAGGTGAAATATCTAGAACAAATATGATATTGAAAAAAATTGTTTGAAGCCATTGTTTCCTTACTGATATTCTGACTGGATTGTTCAACATTGATGAAAGTGGGGTACTGAAGTCCCCTGTTATTGTATTGTCTATTCCTCCTTTTGCACACATTAATATTTGCTTTATTGGTGCTCTTTATAGGAGTCCCTATGTTGGTTCCAAAATATTTAAAATGTTATATCCTATGAGTGGATTGACTCCTTTATATATTTATAATGAATTTTTGACTATTGTACAATTTTTGTCTTTACATGTATTCTGTTTAATGTAAGTATACTTTTCTCTCCTTCCTTTTGGTTTTATTACATGAAGTAACTTTTCCCATCTCTCCACTTTCTTTCTTTATTGGCAACATGTCCAAAACTGAACTAAACTTACCTGTAAATTCAGAACATTCATATGATGCTCCAAGTCTCAGAAATGTCATATACAAAAGCCAAAATTTTCATAAATAATTTCCTTTATATTTGTGAAATTGGATTGATTCATTTTCTATTCGCCAATACATTTTGTTATTTTTAGGGGTCTATTATTTTCTTTGTTGGAATTTAACAATTTTTGGCTAAGATATTGTCATTTTTTGCTATTAATCCTGATATTTACACATGAAGAAAAAGTCACTATCTGTTTCTTCTAATTCTTCTATATCAAAGTTGACATAATTAGATATTTACCATCACTTATGTAGTAATTAATTTGCCTTTTAACAGAAAAAAAGAAAGGTGTTTACACCTATATTCAATTATACTCAGACTAAACAATGCAGCAATACTCTTGTTGTTCCTCTAAAGATTAAAACTAAGAAAAGTATTTGTCAAGTTTCTGATCACTTCCTACAGTTGTCACAGTAATCTCAACACTCCTCTTTGGGTACAAAATATTAACTTTGATGAAACCTATGGCTATGCTTCTTGCTATATAAATCAGAAACATGAAAATGTGTCACAGCAACACAAAGTGTCAAATAATCAGACAGCTGGATTCACAATTTCATTTTTGTAATGAGGTAGATTGTTTTGCTTCAGGAAACCTATTTCTAAGTCATAAAGAAATAAAGTAGATATGCATGCTTTAGTAGTTACCCTATTGTGTCTATCACAGTAGAGACATGATTTGGAGAGCTAAGGCTTCATTGGCCTTGAACAAGTTAAGTTGCTTTCTCTGGAGTATTTAAAAGAAAAAAATAAATAAATAAGCAACCGGTTCTAATTATCTTACCAAGGGCTTTCTGGTTTTAGCTAAAACCAACTGTCTTAGATTTGGGATATATGCTCTCTTAGCATAAATGCAAGAAAAGAGTCACATTAGACAATTACAGACACAACAAGTAAAAAACAAACCTTACAAGTCTGACTGTAAAACTGAGGTCAACATTGGGAGGGGGCGATGTAGGCTGAGTTGGGAGGGGGCCCACAGACTACGGTGGATGACGGTGTTTGCCTTGTGGTGGGGGTGATGTGATAACATCTATCAGAAGAGGGGTGACACTCTATGGGTCTGCTACTCCTAGGTGGCTTATCCAGCCTCCATTTTAGAGCGCAACCCTCTGGGGCACCTTTCACATCAATTAAAAGCATAAAGCTAGATCACCCTGGGAAGTGTATGGATCACGAGCCCAGGGGGCTGTTGACTGATGTTTAACGAAGGACCCCAGAAGCTAATCAGTGGAATGCCTTATTGATAAGACTGAAATCCTGACTGGGGAGTCAGGGCTGTTCTATACCAAACTATCAGCAGATGCACAGTTCCACCTTTTGCCCAGCTTCTTCTAATTCTCCCTTTCTTTTTCACTTCCTCATATGATTAATGCTGTATGATTAGTCTACCAATAAAAAGGCCAGGATCTTGCTCTTCCGCAGCATTATGTAGCCTGCTCCACGACTCCCTTTTCTTTATCAGTGTGGTGTTGCCTGACGTAACCTTCTACCTCTGAATCAGATGCAATATTCTAAACCAAAGCTTCCAGTTCTGAATGTTTCACTTTATATGTGCTTTACTCTGCTTGAAATAGGAAATACAATGTAATTGTCGTGAATATTTCCATTAAACTACTTTCTTTTCTTTTTTCTTCCACCCCTCCCCTACTATATTTTCCTTTATACTCAGATCTCGCTTATTTCTTCTATGAATTTCAACCTAAGGGATAGCCAATTACATTATAGACCTCAAAAAAAAAAAAAATGCTTGATCACATTCTGGAGCAAGTCCCTGGTTGTAACTATCATGATCGTCGATAGTTATTGTGTGTCTGCTATTCCTAAATGGCCCATCCAGCTTTCATTTTGTTACCTACAGTTCCGTATTCCTAAAGCAAGGTCGGACTTGCCTGGCCATAGGAACCCAACCCTAGAAGATAACATTCCAATCAATTAAGAGCATAAAGCTGGATCACTCTGGGAAAGGTCTGCTCAAGAGGTATGACCGGAACATCCGGTAGGGAGGAGCTGATGACCGATGCATAAACTTACTCCTGACTTATATATCACAAGGTATGACTGGGAATGCCTGGGGGGTGGGGAGGGGAGACAATGGCTGATGTATAACCAAGGACCCCAGAAGCTGATATAGTGGAATGCCTTATTGATAAGACTGGAATCCTGACTGGGGAGTCAGGGTTTGATCTGATACCAAGCTATCAGCAGATGAGAAATACAGTTCCACCCTTCCTCTGCTTCTTCTACTTCCACATCTCCTTTTCTGCTTCTCCATATGACAATGCTGTATGACTGGTTTATCAATAAAAAGGCCAGGATCTTGCTTTTGAGCAACATCCTGCATTATGTAGCATGGTCCACAACTCCCGGTGTTGCCTGGCATAACAAGTTACTATTCATAGGAGTAGACAAGGGGCACACCTTGGTTTCTGTAAGCCATCAATATGATCAAATAGGAGAAATTCTCATTAGCCAATAAGCAAACTTTTTCTATAACATGGACATATCTTCTCTGGGAAATATTCTGCATGTCTTACAAATCATTCTCTTCATCATACACAGAGGCTTTTCATGGTTTTCTCCAATTTGTAGTCCATTTTCCAGACAGTGCCCTAGACCTATTTTGATGATAAAGGAACCCAGAGTCACCATGTCTTTTGTTGGAGGAGGACTTTCAGTATTTTAATACAATAACATTTCATATAGAGTTCTCAAAAGACATTTTTTGTATCTTCTTGGTTATCTAGTTATTGCCAAAAATTAGCTACCTTTGATGGCCTGCGTCATATCCCATGTTCTTACAGCATAATAATAAACACGCGAAGCTTATTCTTATCCCAGTATAAAGATATTTACAAATTAGTGTTCACTATTGAAAATTTATTTTCATTTGTATATAGCTGATTTTGAAAGGGCTTGCAATGGTTTAAAAATCATTTTCAAGTTTGATTTTCTTAAGTTCTAAGAGATTTCTTTGCAATGACCTCATGAGAAAGCTTATCGGTTTCAAATGTTTCTAAATATAACTAGTGTAAACGGTTTTATTAAACTAGCCTATGAAAACATATCTCAAATTAAGGAGAGGGCTTTTAAATTAGACTAAATATACCTAATGCCCCACTCCTTGACAAAGAGAACACAAAACAGTAGTACTTTTTTTTTTTTTAAACCCTATTGTCATATTATACCTTGAAACATCTGGATACTCAGAAATATCCCTTGTACTGTAATGACCGTGTTACTGTTTCACCTTATCTTGGGCTAAGGGAGAATGTGAGAGCCGATTGAGAAGCTGTGTTCAAGATCTCAAGGTACTTCCTTCCTTCTGGCAAAAGCAGCTATGGCCCAAGGCAATTAGAGTGAACGGGAGGAGTACATAATGGTGGGAATATATGCTGCAACTCAGGGAAACAGAGTAAAATAAAATACAGAGAATGTCTATGTCTATAAATCTATAAGCATAAAAAATAATTGAGTCCTGAGGTCTTGCTACAGGCACTTCTGCAATTGAATCAGCAAAATATAATCTAAAACTGCTAAAGCAAATGGCATAAAAAATATTACCTTGAAGAATGTCACCCTCCACTGAAACTGTCACCTAAAGAATTGAAAAAATCTTTTCTCGAAACCAGTGAATCGTTTGACCTCAATATCCATATTGAAGGACTTTATCTATGATGCTCTAAACAAAGGGTGAAAAATTGAAAACAATAACTATTTACCCTCAGGTAAGCAAAAACTTGAAACTGGTAAGTGATATTGCTCAAGGACACAAGATTCACTGAGCAATGAAAATTTTATATTACCTTTCAGGCTGGTATGAATTGTTTAGCAAAGTCTTCTAACTACTCTTTATTCGGATCCAATCTGGTAAAGCTTCCTGGAGATGCCTGCAACAGGACTCCCAGTCTTAATAACCTCATAAATGTGTTCCATGCAGTAAATCTTACACAAATCTACTAGAATTCTCTGGCTCGTGTATGTATGTTTGCATCAAAGGTCTCCATGCTGTGAATGAGGAGTCCAGCTTCAGGCATAAGTTCCTATGTGATCTTTTATTCCTGTCATCTGGCAATTATAAGATTTTGTCTAACAGGCCTCAGGGCAGGGGTAAGCTGCCCTCCATCTAGTTGACTCGCTGCATGCCCAGTGCACTGACGCTTTTAGAAGATAATTGCAGTCAAGGAATCATGTTCACTCAGCATATCCTGCAATCTTACCCCAGATGCCTCTACTTGCAGCCTTCTTAATCAACTAAGATGCTTTATTCTACTCTACTCTCCCCAGTCACTCCCCACCTTGGTTTCTCTCTACCTCCTTAAGGTCCACAATGAATTCTGCACAGTTTACTCAGGGACATCCGAAGTTAGAAGGCCTCTCTCTGCTGATCTCTTTGATCCATCCCTGGTTTCTTTCTATGGGAAAAAAAAAAAAAAGAGCATTCTAGAGCTGCTGCTTATATTTGTGTGTTAATTATACTATATCCATAGTGAATATTCTTGATTATTACCTTTAGTTTGACTTGTCCCAATCAATCATGCCACCTAGAAAACTGGCACCTTGACAGTTGGGTAAAGCCCACAAGTGTCTTAGGAACTTGTGGAGACTGATAAAACAGTTCGTGAAAATGTTTTAGGACTGAATGTGGCCCTTTTGTGATTAACATATCCAATCAAGTTTCTATCTATACTGAAGTTGGCCAACTCCCACAATTTCATTATTTTACAATGCATGATACATACATAAAAGACAAAAAATATAGATGGCATATGTCTACAAGTCAACAAAATGTATATTCTTATGATTCATACCCTATTTTCTTAAACATTTTCAGGCTCCTCTCTCTGAATACTTACATGAAACCAGGTCAATCTTCTATATTGTAACTTAAAGTATTGTAACCTTCTATATTGTAACCTAACAAGTATTTAGGTGGAAAGAAAGCCATAATAACTTTCAAATGGTGTGAGAGAGTTATAGCATTTTTTTTTCTTCAGTGTTGTGGCTAAACTCAGATTGGAAGGTAAGAGTTGTGAGTATTTAGAGGAGACCTATGCTGAGGCCATAGGTCCTAGGACAGAGTCGGAGGCCCTGACGACAAAGCTGTCTCTAGGAGATACACCTAAATATAAGTTCAAAGCAAAGAGCTATGAAACACTCTTACAGGGCTCTCCCTGGTGGCTCAACAGGTTACAGCACTACATTATGAAGCTCTCAGAGGCCACTGCAGCACAAGTTCAATCCCCAGCCAGGGAGTTGACCCACATGGTGTGGCAGACCTCTCCTGACCCGCCCGCTGCTCCCTTAGCAGTGTATTTGCACATCTGCCTGTTCTGCTTCCCAATCTGTCTTTGGTGAGCCCTCTCACCCACTATACCTCTGGCCTGTACCCCAGTTCTGTAAGCATAAATAAATAAATCTTTAAAAAAAAAAAAAAACTCCTAAAAACTCATGGGTCTCAAAAGACAGTAGGGGCCATCATATTTATATCAGACACAATAGACTTCCACTTAAAAAGGAACAACAGACAGACAGGGTGGACCACAATGTATTGATTATTGGAATGTTCCATCAAGAAGACAACATACATCTTGATGCACTAAATGAAGGAGCAACAACATAGTGCTTTACTACCATACAGGCAACTAGTATCATTTTTAAAAACAAACATTGGCAAGAACACATTTGTCATACAAGATTTCAACACCTCACTTACACCAATTAACAGATCAATTAGACAGGAAATAAGCAGGCATACAAAAGCTTTAAATAGAGAATTAGACCTGATAGACATTTACAGGATAATGTACCCTGAAGATGCAGAATATACACTTCTCTCAAGTAATGGGACCTTCTCAAGAATAGACCACATTCTGGAACACAAAACAAATATCAGTAAAACCACGAAGACCGAACTCATTCTTAGCAACTTCTCAGACTAGAAAGGTAGCGAACTAGAAAGCAACTATCAAAAGAAAGCAGGGAAATCCTTTACTACTTGGAGAATGAATCACACAAAACTGAAATACTATTGGGTTAATGAGAAAGTTAAAGAAGACATTTAAAAAAAAAAAACTTTGAAAAATATGACCAAAAAATTTCTAACTATGATAAAACTAAACCTACATTCTAAAAATTGTATCAGTGACACATTAAAACAAAATCCTACACAAAGGCTTATTGTAATCATAAAGCAATAGAGAAAACTGACCTGACTGTGTTTACGAAATGGGGAAGACAATAAGATGATATTGTCTTATACAATCTCTATCATCATATTTATTTTTCACAGGTTGTGAAAAGGTAACGATGATATAATTCCGTTGTTATCTATTAATTTTGGAGGATACTTTATTTAATAAATTCTGACTTTAGAAAGTCCTCGTTCAGGGCCCTCCCTAGTGGCACAACAGGTTAGGATGCAGCACTGCAAGCTAGCTGCAGCCGCTCAGTGCGAGTTCAATCCTCTGCCCCAGAGGTGACCCACATAGTGCAGCAGACATCTCCTGACCCGCCTGCTGCACCCCTCAGCAGGGTACTTGGTCTATCTGCCTATTCTGCACCCCTCTCTGTCGCTGGTGAAGCTTCTCACTGCCCCTGCACCTCTGACCTGTACCCCAGTTCTGTATGCATAAATAAATAAATCTTAAAAAAAAAAGTCTTTGTTTAATATACTATGAAGGACTTCACAGCCATGACTCCCAGTTCTACTGGTACATGCCAAGATTAAATTTATATTTTCAAATTAGTCAATTTGCATGATTATTTCTTAGATGCAAAGTTAAATACAATTTAAAAAAAATACTATAGCTACATTTTCTGAGGAACACTTTGTTATGGAATATGACATTATTTATGTCAGATTTATGTATGGAGGAAGGAATAAGATTTCTCTTTCTTTGATATTTGCTTATTGTTCTTTCTGTTAGATTATATTTTTGTATCTATTTTTTCATTCCTCTATCTATATGGAAAAAAAATGAATACTCATAATAGAACACTGTTAAGGACCTAGAGAAATGAAACACAAGTATTCCTCACCAATGTACATAGCATTTCATAAGCTTTTTTTTTTCCCCAATATTTTCAACAAGCAGATTTAAATGAACTTTTATGAAAATATTATTATGAAGAAAAACTGAAATGAGCTAGCTTTTTTTTAATTAAGAGAAAGATTTTTGTCATTTTGTTTAGAGCAGATAAAATTGTGACTCATACTGATATGAAGTGAACATTTGTCAAATAGTTTATATAATGCACTGATTAATGAAGAAACCAGCAAACTTAGAAACAATTCATATCAGAAAAGAGGTTTATATTCTGTACAAAACACATCTGCATTGCCATCAGCAGGAAATCATTCGCACTGCTCTCTAACGCAAATCTATGAAACAGTTACCTTGTTAGCTTTCCTCTAGTTAATCTCTATCAATAAAAGTGGACATTCCTTTAGCATTAAATATTATAGCAGATCAATAATACAGTGCCCAGAATCCTTTCATTTTTCATATTTCAAAGTCTTTCACAAATATCCCTAACAGCATTTTTGCCACTATACTAATGCTATCAAGATTTTGCTAAAACTCACTGAAGTATCATACTTGATTGATTTATAAAAATTTTACTATGGTTTTTAAATTGTTTCTTCATATAATTGAATCTAAGTAAGATATAAAATAACTGAATTTTAGAGAGAAAGGTTTAAATTTATTTAAATTGTAATTAACTTGTAAAAATTGCAACAGAGGCCCTCCCTGGTGGCGCAGCGGGTTAAAGCATAGCACTGAGAATCTAAAGCCGCTTCTGCATGAGTTCGATTCCCGCCTGCCCCGGAGGTGACCACATGGTGTGGCAGACCTCTCCTGACCCGCCCGCTGCTCCCCTCAGCAGTGTACTTCGTCGATCTGCCTGTTCTGCTCCCCACTCTGTCTCTGGTGAAGCCTCTCACCGCCCCTGAGCCTCTGGCCTGTACCCCAGTTCTGTACGAACAAATAAATAAATCTTTAAAAAAAAAAAAAATTGCAACAGAGATTCTCAAAAAAAAAGTGAACTGTTACTGCAGTTGAAATACATATTGCTATCTGGGAAATAAAGATAATGTACCCCCAAATTAGAGTGACATTAGCTAATTTGAAGGGAAATATGTCTTTACTAAACAGTAATCTATTTCTGAGTTTCAAAGTAGTATATCAAAAAGGAATCATAACCACTTATCTCTTATTTTGCCTCAATGATTTTTCCATATTTTCTTTCACAGGTCAGTAACCAGAACATGAAATGTTATTATTCTTCTATTTCCTGATTTTTTTAAGCAAAAACAAGTGTTTAAGTACTATAAAAGTAGTTGTGCTTTGAAATGTTAATTTACTACTTAAAATTATTAATGTAAATTCTAGTAAAAAAAGGATTTTCTTCTTTTTAACAACTGCCTTTTCTTGGAGTTCTTTGATACATATTGCCACTCCTATGTGGACAGGTAATGAAAGAAAACTCCTAGCTTTGGTTTTTGATTACTCTTATTTTATTTCTGACTATCTGAACACAACTTCAAGCTCTAGTCTTGCACCATTCCGTTATTTATTTTCATAGTTTCCCTCTAACCATCCAAAAATGTGTTGGACTGAAGAATAAACTCCTCTGTAGTGTGCTTTAATCAACATATGCAAAGAATATAGCAGTGTAACTTATCCATAGCTCCCCTTCATCAAGCTCAGAGCAGACCCAGTAATTTCTTTCCCCCTCCAACTAGAGGGAATTAATCCATCTTGTCTACTGATACAAAGTACCCGGAATCTTTCACAGGCAATTAAAGTGACAGAAAAATATTTAACTCTCGCCTCAGTCTCTTCAGGATGGACCTTGTGAACTGCCTTTTCGGCACCTCTGTGCCAACTTTGTTTCTCTGCTCTGAGACTAACGGGTAGTTTCTTTTTCAAGTCACGGATTCTGGATACCAACCAAGCTGGCAAATGAAAAATAACTCAGCCGGGGCCATTTCATCCACCAGTGATCTCTGTCTGTGAGATAATTCCTCCCTGAGGTTTCTTTCTCTCTACTACTGTGTTCTTAAAGGCCTAACACAGGGCTGTGCCCTGGTGCCAATGTCTAAGGTTTCAATTAAGACGTGGAGATATCAAAGAAGTAACAAGAATCTTCCACAACAATGCCTCGTGCTTTGCTTTCAGGTCTAGTTCAGAGATGGCAAGATACTTGAAAAATGCAGTCCATTAATCCCCACAGCAGACCCCAGAGGTTGAGCCGCACAGAGAGGGAGCCAGCCACAGGTCGGGTTTGAATAGTCTCTCTGTTGGTTGTGTGCATTTGGAGCTGACTGTGAAATCTATGTGGACACACTGAACCCTCTGGTTAACCTCATGGTGCAAATGCGTTGATCAAAGGCACTCTGTCAGTATCTGATTAAGAGTCATGTAAGAGCACTGAAGACATTTCCTTCTGGTTAACAACTCTGATTACAGAGAGCTCCTGGAGTGAGTTTTCCTGTAAGCAGTCAAGCAGTTCCCTGGGCTCCAGCTGAAGCTATAGGGTTTCCCAATGGCAGAGCTTCCTGTTGCTGAAGGCTTCAATTCATTCACAGCTTGTAAATCAGTAGCCTGTAAATCAACAGATTGAGCTACTACTGTTTAAAACACAGTTTCCTCAACAAGCTTCCTTCTGGTTTTGTTTTCATATATCAAGGGCATGGAAAAAAAGTGTCCAATTTTTAACACCTGGACCGATGGGGACTCAGCAGGAGAGGTATGTTATACCAACCTCTGCAGTTTTGTTTTTGTTTCAGTGGAGCAAGGATTTAGTGGCTAAAGTCAAGATAGCATTTACTTAGAGAAATGATAGAAATTACAAATGCTACACACAGCTCAACAATTTTTAATGTCTGATGAGAAATCTAACCTAAAAATGGAGTAAGAATTAGAACATATTCACATCTGTTTATTCTCCTACATATAGTCAGTCCCACTTTAAAATTAAGGTGCTTAATTTGACTACTTTGAACATTTTATAAGGCACTATTTATTGAAGTGGGACCAACAGCAAGAACACTAGTAATGACAGAATATAGATATAGAAATATCTATCTATCTATCTATCTATCTATCTATCTATCTATCTATCTATCTATCTAGGCTTTCCTGGTTCCATTTGGGCAAGGAGAACTAAGAAAACTCCACACAGCTCAGATGATTAGCATAGAGTTTTGATCTTAGTGTATTTGGTCTAAGTTTCTAGACAAGGAAGTGTCTAGAAGATACCAGGAAGAGAAGGAAGTATCTGGGAGATACCACGTAGAGAAGGCCAAAATAGTCATTAAGAGATCATATCTTATTTGCAGGTAAAAATGTTTCCTTTTAGCATAAATAAGTTAAGGCTTTTAAAAATGCCTGAATTCAGTGACTTGTCAACCATTTTAGACCTCTGATGAAAGGAAAGTACAGATTACAGGAAATGCCTCCTTAATGATAAAGAAGTAAGAGTCCAGAAATCATCACCTTGGAAAAGAGGATGCAATCAAAATCCCAGGAATAAATTTATGTGATAGTGTTGCTTGGTGCATTCACAATGGAAGCTGAGCCATGACTACGGCTATGGTTTAGGGTACGTGGCCAACAGCTGTTCCTACCCAGAGAGCCAAGCTTGTGAATAACAATAGCAATAAGATGCTCGCTCATTAGTCTTTCCATGCTAATATTTATCTAATTATTCCCCTTTCTCAGGCCCTCTCTAATCTCCACCTGTCATGAAGCCTTAAAGCCTCATGTTCTTTTACATTATGTAGTCCATGCAAGACAAATACATTAAGGACAAATACATGTCTTCTTAATTTGCTTCATTCATGAAAATATTATCATTATTTTTCATACTCAGTACTCAGTCCCCAAATTCATAAGATGTAAAGTTCCTTTATACTTATTCTTGCTCACTACATTACAGTTCAAAGCTAGTGCCATACTTCTGTCAATTAATAAGCCTGATTTTCTGACATGACATTTTTTGCATCTATTTTTAGCAACATCTCTGACTCATAGTCAGCCAAAAGCAAGAATACTCACTAATTGATTATAATCCTTCCAGTTTTCCTTGCCATACCTTCTGTTTTCACTTCTCATATATCTCTAATTATTAATTCCCATTAGTTCCTGATTCTTGATACTGCAGTTCCTAGGATGTCTCACATTTATCACATTATTGAACTGTTTTTTATCTGACTGTGTATGTATGACTGTGTATTCTTTCTATGTAAACTCACAAGACTTCCTAAAATTAAAAAAAAAAAAGGTGTAAAAGAAATCAGAAACTGGAATATCTACAAGTTTAGTTCTTTTATAAACTATAGCATAAGTAGGCCAGTCCATCTCCATTTAGAGTGATTTAATTAATTTAAAAGGTAGCATAGCATAACTTTGAGTATATAAAGATAACAATCAAGAGAAACATTGATAGTTATTTGGATTTTCTCATAATGTAGCCAGATTAAAGAAATGATGGTTCATCACAAATAATATTTGTGGCAATAATGTCTGTATCCATCATTAAATCTGTAAGACACTGAACAAAAGAAAATATCTCTGCGTGTCAGATTGGAGTTTGAGAAGTTTTTGAGTTAGAAGAAACATAAAGCTCATGGGGAATTTTACTTTTTCTTTTAAGAGAGGAAGTTTTTTTTCCAAGTGCAGAGCTGAAATTGGTCTTCTAGCATGACTTTATTAGTATAGGTAGATGATAGAAAGATAACTGAGGAGAATTACTATCTGACTTACCCACTAATTTTCTGTATACCTCAGCTCACACAAATGAGAGAAGAAACAAATGCATATCATGTACACTTCTACGTAGAGTTATCTTGATTTAAAGGTAATAAAAAGAGATTCAAAATTTTAATACCTGAGGATCCAAGATCTTTGATAAATAAAACCAAAATTCTTGATTGTCCTTTTAATAGGACAAGAGATGTGGCCTATGAAAATTATATATATAT
>NW_004567104.1:51542538-51581598 GCF_000260355.1 Condylura cristata | reverse complement strand
CACTGCTGAGGGGAGCAGCGGGCGGGTCAGGAGGGGTCTGCCACGCCATGTGGTCACCTCCGGGGCAGGCGGGAATCGAACTCATGCATAAGTGGCTTTAGCTTCTTAATGCTGTGCTTTAACCAGCTGCGCCACCAGGGAGGGCCCCAAAAGGTCATTTTTTTAATTGCCATATCCCATTGTTTCCAGTGCCTTACTATATTCACTGTCAACATTTTATTGCATTTTAAAATGTCAATTTTGCTTGAATTTTATAAGAAAATTTCTAACTTGTGGGAATACATGTATTCCTTTCCTTTCAGAAAAGAAAATAATCAAATTTGAGGTATAATATTAAACTTTCTCTTGCTTTCTTGCTACTATTACATAATCAGTGTACTTTCTCAATTTTCTTACGGTGGACATACTATAAACCTTCTTTTCATGTTGTCAGAATTTCATCAAATCTCAGCTTTTGGTGACTTTAAAAACTCTTTTATTTCAATTTCATGTCACTACCTCACAACATCCTTTCCTATTTCTGTCATAGCTTTATATCAAGAAAGTCATGAAGAATATCTTACTTAGCTTAACCACAAATTTTCTATGGAATAGGTACCATTATATTTTTAAATAACTTGCCCAATGTATCTCTACTGACAAATGGTATGTACACTAATCTTAGGTTTTCTTATCATAGATTTTAAACTCATCATTAGTTGATACAGTCCAGCAGAAAACAACCTATTGGTTAGAATTTATTGCTAAATAAACATGAACTGATGATATAAAAATAGTTAAATACCAAATTACAGTAATAAAAGTATAACATCACTATGAAAGAAGCGCAAAAATATTAAGCTGTGTACTTTTAATTGATAGAACAATTTAGGCAGATATTTAAGAGAACTCTAGTAAATGGGAGCTAAATTAATAAAAGCAAGGCTGATATAACATCTAAAGATCCTATACAAAGAATGTCTTGAGGGACTCAGAACACAAATTGAGGAAGTATAGATTTAGGGAGATAGAGATACATTTTACAATGGTCAAGACAGAAAAGTTAACTTTAGGAGCGAGAACAGGACTAAAAAATATCAGACATAGGAAAGCAATATTTTCTTTGAATAAATTTGCATGAACAGTGGACAAGAAATATAATTTTATCATGTTTAATCAGTAAGATGTGGCATGACAAATTATATTTCCCATCTACTATTCATTCATAACAATTCAGCAGGAATGGGGTAAGGATGTGGTTACTTCGCATGCAGCTGCTTAGGGACACAGGCTGAGAGAAGCTGAATCTTAAAGTTTACCCAATAAGTCCCATAAAAACCTAGAATAATAAATAAGCCCAATAATACAATGGTACTTAAAACCCCTTCCTTTAGCTGACATATATGACTTCTTATCTTTTAGTGGTCAAAACAAGGCCCATAACTGTATTTACGGAGCAAGAGTCAATTTTATTATGTGTGCAGAAGAATGAACATTCACAAAGAACATTTCTTAAATATCAGAGACACTATTTTTAAGAATATTCTGTGCTTGGAAAAATCATTAAAATTTTATACTAAATCTTTCATAATGTATTTATTTCCTTCGAATAATTCTTGAACTTTTTTGATATGTTTATTTCTCAATTCTGTCATTTCTGTTACTAAGTGGATTTCTAATTGCTTGCTCTTTACATATTGAAGATTTTTTTTACTCTTACGTATTGCTGTCTATTCATAGTCATGTTATAAAAGATTTCATCAGTCTTTTTTTTTTAAAGATTTATTTATTTATGAATACAGAACTGGGATACAGGCCAGAGATGTGGAGGGTGAGAGGATTCACCAGAGACAGTGGGGAGCAGAACAGGCAGATCAACGAAGTACACTGCTGAGGGGAGCAGCGGGCGGGTCAGGAGAGGTCTGCGGCGCCATGTGGTCATCTCCGGGGCAGGCGGGAATCGAACTCATGCTGAACTGGCTTTAGCTTCTTAGTGCTGTGCTTTAACCCGCTGCGCCACCAGGGAGGGCCTCACCAGTCTTTTTAGGTCTTTTTTGGGATATTTTTGGTACACATTAATTCTGTCTTTGAATTAGATTACATTTAAAGTGTTTTCAAACCCAAATTTCCATAGTATGTTTGAGCTGGGTTGGTATTCCATAGTTCCTCACTTTGTTCATTCATTCGTCTGTTCTATTCATTCACTCATTTAGCATCAATTGTTATTTAACATAAAAAAATATCGTATTTTGCACTAAAGATTGTACTAAAGCAGTAGTACCTTCCTCAAGGAACTCATGTTACACATGGGAATGTATATTTATAAATAAGTAAACAAGATGAAAATTCTATATGGAAATAAAAATAACAGTGTGAATAAAACCTAATAAAATAGTCAGATTTAGTATCGACATTTAGCAATGTCAATGACGAGGATACTAAACCTGGCACACCACAGTTCATAATGCCGTTGTAGAAAAATTCATCAAAAATTAATGAAATTAAACATATATATATATATATATATATATTATATATATATACACATACATGCATACATACATATATATATATATATATATATATATATAATTCGTGTCATTTGGTCATTTGCAATGAACACATTTTCCCTTTGCAATTTATTAATTTCAAAATATTAGGAACATTGTAACTTTTTAAAGTCCTTGCAGCATACCTAGTATTAATGTGCTTTCAACTAATTGGCACTCAATTCATCACTAGCAGCCTCATGTGTACTGTACTTGGTTGAGCTCAGAATATTTGTAGGTGAAAGGAGAGAGTATTTAGAGCTAAAAAAAAAAAATGAGAAGGAAAATTATCCTATTATCCTAGCAGGTATGAATATGTTTTCAAATTACCAATACTGTGTTTAAGAGATCATTTCATTGTGAATTCAACTATTCAATTGCCTCAGCCAACTACATCACAGATTTTGTCTTTTAGAATCATGACTGAAGTAGGAGACCAACAAAATTCAAGGACATTCAGAAATATTTATTTTGCCAGGGTCGGTTTTGAAATATCTTTGCTTGGGAGGAAGCAGCCAGTTACAAGGGGCTGCTTCTGTTTCAGAAGCCCGAGCGTGATTTGACGACAGATTCTTTTTCAGTTCCCTAGAGAATCTTTTTAAATCGAGAAGAAAACAATCACCATAAATCATACACGATGTCTTGAGACTTAACATTTTTCATAGAACTCAGAGGCTACTCCTATCATGACACTTGAATGACATATAATAATAAGGTACATGGACCTCCAATTACCAAATCAGGGTGGTCTCAGAAAATGGTAGAGGCTTTTAAAATTGTAATGTATCTCTAGAAAATTGTGATAAAACATTGAGTTCAGATAGTAGAGAAATTGCCTTATCTTAGTCACTGTTTCTTTATGTTTAGGTTCTAGCTAAGTATCACAGAATCACAGACGAAATCACACAAGCTGATTAATACATGATTTCACATACTGCATCAGATCTCTGCTCTAAGAATTTATGCACACTATTATTTTCTAACTATTTCAGTCTCAGAAACCAAATATTTTCTTCAACAGTCAAAAATTTATATATATTGCAGCTCTTGCTGCAGTGGCTGCAATAGCTTCACAGTGCTTCGCTCCAACCCCTTGCACCACCAATGAGGGCCTGCCCATAAAACACTTTTTTATTTTGTACGTTCATCACCACCCTTCATAGCCAAAATGTTTTATTGAAACTCTGTATCTACTAAACAATAATCACTTATTCTTCAATCCCCATAGTTCCTGCCATCCACCCTATTATTTTATGTCTCTGTGAATTTAACTACTCTGGATACCTCATATTTATAAGTGGAATCATACTGTACTTTTATTTTGTGATTGAGTTATTTCACTTAGCATAATGTCTTCAAGGTTCATTTATAATTTTATTTTTAAAGATTTATTTATTCATACAGAGCTGAGGTATAGGCCAGAGGTGCAGGGGCGGTGAGAGGCTTCACCAGAGGCAGAGTGGGGAGCAGAACAGGCAGATCAACAAAGTGCACTGCTGAGGGGAGCAGCGGGCAGGTCAGGAGAGATCTGCCACGCCATGTGGATCACCTCTGGGGCAAGTGGGGTCGAACTCATGCCGAAGTGGCTTAAGCTTCTTAGTGCTGTGCTTTAACCTGCTGGCCACCAGGGAGGGCCCATTCATAATTGTTTTTAAACAGGATAGTGATTAGCATCTTGTACAATAACCAGAAGACATACATAAGAAATATGTGTACATATAGTTTAGTAATCATATTCTTCAGTAAGCAGCTTATAGTCAGTTAGCTTCATAATTATGTTTTAGAAGCTAGTCTCCTACTACATTAGAAATTGTGAATAATTACTAAGCTGTATTGCATCTGATGCTTTTTACACCCTATTAAAATTATAAAGTGATAATAAATATATTCATTTGTTTCCAGGGAGTTATGGCTAATTTTGTTAAATAACTAGCTTTTATGTATAGATACGAGCTTATCATACAAAATCACACAGTCTTCAATTAACACAAATAATTCAATTATTTCAAATTAGATTACAGGTCAAAGTTATTAATCTGACTGTGTGTCTTGACAGTCTTTCCAACTTCTTTTACCCACTTTCTAATTCTAGCACAGAGAAGTGAGTGATCACCAAGAACTTCTTCATAAACTGCCAAAAACTTCAGATGTTCTCACTCTTCTGGCTGCAAGTCTTGCTTGAGGAAAACAGCTTTTCCTTTTATTATGTCTTTTAAAATATGTGCAGGGCCTATCCATTCATAAAAATGGAAATCAGGTATTAAAGATATTCTGTAAGTGCATTCTTCAGTTTCTCCATACAATGTAGAATATTTTTGCAGCAGTGGTAAGTTATCCTGGATTGCAAAGGAATAATCCCTACAACTGTTGATTTTTCAAACCATTACAAATTAGGCTCCTAATTTCTGTTATACCACTTTATCCAAATAACTACTACTCTAAAATGTAATTCAAATAATATAATTTCCTCATTCTCCCCCTCCAGATATTAAATAAGATTTTCTATTATTATTCTAACTTCCTTAGGCTGCACATCAAGACTGAATAAATTTGCTTCTCCATTTTCTTTTATAATCATCATTTTTTTCCTTAAGTCTAACCACAGCAATATCAAACTATCAAAGTCCTGTGCCTTTATTCCCTGCTAACATCATGACATGCTACTGTTTTCCAATCCAATTCTAATCAAGTCAGTCCTCTAAAGAAATGCATATGCTGTATCCTCCTTGAGGCTGCTCACTGTAGCTCCCATTAGATACATTTTTCTTCAGGCAGAACTTTACTTATACCTCTATCTAGAAATCATTTCACTCTGCTTTATATTTTCCTTCAAGGCTATGTTTTTCTTATTCACAATCTACTTAAAATATTGCCCCTAGTTTAAATCTTTTTGTTGGATATCCAAAAATCTATTTCTATCTGTTTGCCTTCTCTGGATAAGGCTAGGCATTTACCAAACTCTGGTGAATTGAGTGTGATAACTGAGGATTAGATACCATCCTTGTCGAAAGGACTTTAAATAGATTGATGTTTTTGATGTCAATATTTCCCTCTGATCGCAGTGTAGCTTCTTGCCTGTTAAGTTTCAGAAATGATTCCCTCTAGATTCTTTTCTCACACAGTCCAAAGGGCTTAAGATCACTCCAATGTGGCAATGCATCAGGTTCATCACACTATTACCTAGAGACATCTGAAATCTGAAATATTTGATTATCATGCTGGGCTCAGATCCCCTGACTCTACTGTATCCATCTTTGCAGTAGCTCTTTTCCAGCCATAGCTATGGTACAGTAATTATTTTTCATTTCTTGGTAATACTTCACTGTATGAATATACAAATTTATTTTATAAAATATGCAAATATATACAATATAGCATATAAATTATTATACATGCACAGATAGAGAGTATATACAGTATATGCAAGATGTGTCATGCATATATTTCTTTCCTAGTTTTTCTTCAACAATAAAGCTAAGTATATAAGATTAAAACAAAGGGATCTACACCTAGACACACTGAAGTGAAACATTTGAAGGTCAAAACAAAGAATATAGCATGAAAGCAGTGAGAGAAAAATTATAGGGAACCGCCATAAGAGTAATGGCTGCTTTCTCAGTAAAAACCATTAAAGTCAGGAGATAGTGGGCTGATACATTTAAAGTGCCAAAAGGAAACAAAAGATTGACCAACCAAAACCTCTATATTCATGAAAAATAAACTTCAAAAGGGAAAGTGAAATAAAGACATTACCACAAAATTTATGAAATTGTCTATTAGCAGAGATGAAGTCAAAGATATGTTCAATCCTTCATGCTGAGAGGATATGGTACCAGGCAATAAGGCTAATCCACATACTAAAAAATAAGAGCACGAGTTAAAGTAATCACATAGGCAAATATAAAATAATTAATTTAAATTTAAAGAAAATGATGACACTATATTGTTGATTTTATAAAGATATACTACATAGACAATGTCAACATAAAGGTGTACAATGAAACTCTGTATAAATACTATATTTAACTAATAAATGTTAAAGTAGAAATCAATGAAATAAAAAGTAAAAATATAAAAGAATTAATAAAACAATTCAACACATTTGTCAAAACGATCAATGAAAGAGAAAAGATACAAATTAATACAATCATGTGTCCAAGAGGACATGTAACCACTGATCTTTCAGTAATTACAGAATTAAAATATAATACTAAGAATTACTTTGAGCATTCAAATCAGGATTCAGAAGGATGCAAAGGAAAATTAGTGCTTTTAGTGGAAATATATATACTTGATATAGAAGAAAAAATATATATAGAACACATATTTTCCATATATTCCCTGTCCCCACACATACATATCTTCCCCTTATTAGTGCACATATATGTGCATATACATATAAAACTAATAATGAACTCACAGTGACACATCATAATCATAAAAAGCCCACAGGTTACTGCAGAGCTTCACTCTTGGTGTTAAACAGGTCTACTGATGAGACAGTAAAGATGGTCCATATATCCATCATATAGTTACTGAGGAGTTTTACTTTCTTAAAAGTCCTCTTGTCACCATATATTTTCAGAGTAAAATTGTTTTTTTTTTAAATAGATAACTTTATCAGTTGACCAATATTAAACACTGACCAATCTCTTTTTTAGACACAAGTTGATGAAAATATTGTTCTTCCTAGGTCATGCTTAGTGAAATAGACAGAAAGGAAAAGAAAAATACTGGATGGTTTTACTCATAGCAGGAGGGTAAAGGATCAGAAAAAAATATATATGTATATATAGATTTTAGTAATTGTAATAAAGTAAAAGAGAACATCAACAAACAATGATATACAAAAGATATCATATGGGGAATGAGAGGGGAACAAGACAAAATGGGGGTGTGAACAACACATGGGACTCTGCTGATGGCATGTGGGTGAAGAGGTGGTGGGAAGTTCACAGGGGTTACAACTGAGATGAAAAAATGGACAAAATGAAGAATAATGTAAAAATATATAAAAGAAAAAAAGAAAATAAATGAGGATAATATTGTCAATCTTTAAAATGACTATTAGTATTAAGAGATGCTATGAATAAAGTGCTTAGAATTGTGCCTAGCACCTAAATATTCAATAAACAATTTGACACTACATGCTGTTTGAGTTTGTTTTAAGGGGGAAAACCATTTACTAAAAGAAAACTTAAATATCTAAGAATTTCCAAATAGAATAGTATCTTGCTAGTATATCATCAAAATGATCTATAAATGTAGTTATGTATGAATAAGACAACTATTATTCATTTTTAAAAAAAGATTTATTTATTTGTATATATAGACTGGGGTACATGCCAGAGGTGAAGGCACGGTGAAAGGATTCACCAGAGACAGAGTGGGGAGCAGAACAGGCCTACTGACAAAATACATGCTAAGGGGAGCAGCGGACGGATCAGGAGAGGTATGCCATGCCATGTGGTCACTTCCCGGGTGGGAATCGAACCCATGCTGAAGTGGCTTTAGCTTCTTAGTGTTGTGCTTTAACCCCCTGTGCCACCAGGGAGGGCCCCATTATTAATTTTTACAATGAAATACATTTGGAGGCAGAAATTACTGCTTTAGAAAAATGTTGCAAATTGACTATAATATCCACAGGTGAAACAAGAGACTACACGCCAAAACATTTTCATATTATGGATTCTATAATCCTGTTGAGCAACAGCTAATAGTTATTCAAATGAAGCACAAGAAAGTGGTGAATGAATTGATACTTCATAGGTAATGTCACCTATTCAAAGAGCATCATGCTTCATTAAGTTCCTCCTGAGCGTAATAATTTTCTGAAAAGAAATGCCAATATTCTGAAAGGCTGAGAGGAAGGTGAGTGCCAATTATAATTCCAGCATAGACACAAGCAACTGCTGTCATCAGTAAACAAGAAGGTGAACTAAAACAAGAATTTCCTTAGAGTAACGCTGTGGTAAATGCAGCAAATCCAGTCACAAGATTTTTTCAAGTCATTGAGCATGTTACTTGGATTTATAAGAAACCTACTGAGATTTTGGAATCTTACATTCCTCTGCTGTGATTTCAGTGCATTATAAAAAGATCCCTAAATGATCCCTTCCCCCAAATATCTAGTTCTGTAATACTTTTCTGAAATCATAGGAAAGACATACCACCTCCTAATTTGAAAGAAGACATGCATGTCTAAAAAGGCAAATAGGCTCAAGCTGATTTTGCATTTAAAAAAATCAACACTTTAATTTTCTATAATAAGCAAACCAACAAAAAGAAAAAAAAGAGAAATAAGTAAATACATAATTTAATACCCTCAAATGAAAGAATTATTAAATAAACACTTAATAAATGTCTTATTCCCACTGAGGTAAATTCAAGTTATGATCTGTAATTTATTATAAAGTTATGCTATTAATATAACTGCATTTTTTTCACAAATAATCTAATTCTTTCAATAATAGCATTTCGGGAGGAATAATCATATGCTACTTCTTAAAATAATAGCCTACTACAATTTGAGTCCCCTTTAAGTATGTAACTTATATGAAGTAATGGCTTTTAATAATTTAAAATTATATAGCATAGCTGGGAGCTGAAATGAAATTCTGATTGATATTCTGTGGAAATCTAAATCTGCAAAACAACCTAGCAGAGTTTTCCACAGGAAAAAAAAAGTCGTAAATAAATCATCAAAGTGAGGGACACTTTTTAAAAAGAAGATATTTTTGTGTCTTGGTTTTGGCTGAATCCTCCAAATGTATTCCTCAATTTATTTTATAGTAGAACTATTAGGAGTACATACTGTTTCTGGACAATTAAAACATTTTGGATTTTCTACATGTGTTTGCTAATTAAGCATACTTTATTAAAAAGCATAATAAACATATAGTAAGTACAGGGAAAGAACTCCTTCAGCTTACCTTGTTCAAGTTTCATTTTATGCTTCAAGAGTGACCATAGCATAATGATAAAGATCATCATCGGTGGAGTTAAATTATGTGAGGTTAAGTACTGACAGACAAGCCCAGTAGTGAGGTATAAGATTTGCAACAATTTACTTAGTCACTGTGTTTCACATTCTTTATCTTTAAAATAGAGATTCTCTACCCTACATATTTGTTTATTAAAATTCATATAAGTTTCTTATTAGTGTTTAGAACATTTTAAAAATAGTATGTGAACAAATTGGCAAACACGTGTAGAAAACCTACAATGTTTTACGTACTGTTAGTCACAAAGAACTAAGACAAAATAAGTTTACTTGCTGTTTATGGGAATTTAATAGTCCATCATGGAAGGATTTACATAAACATAAGAGGAGAGTTTTCTGTTATATTATCATAAAAAAGTAGAGCTTTTTAATTTTTAATTGAAAAGGGCCTTATTTTCACATTTATGTACATATAGGGTTTATAAATTATATATCTGCATATAGATATGGTAAAATAAGCTATCACATATATAAAGCATCCATTCAATGAAACAACGTCTATTTTCATGCCCATTATTAAATATAGAGCTAAATATATAGAGAGGAAAGAAAGAGATATAAAGCTGATGTTTCTGTCTAGCAACTTCAAACTGTCTTATGTATAAACGCTGCACTTATTTTTATAGTCATTCATTCACTGAATCAAAGAGTTGTTTAGTTCCTCTGTGCCATATTGAGGGACATTCCGAACCAAACCAAAGCCCTGACAAGAAATTCTCATCCTTGCCCTGTAAGAATCATGATCTAGGCCAACAGAATTGATTTTATCTATAATTAAGGGTGTATGAGCAAAATTCTGTGGAAAAAAGAGAAATAAGCAGAAATTACAATTCAGATTTTAAATTTAAATGTTGACAAATGGATGAAAAATAAATTTTGAATACAATGAATTTTTATAATAATGTTACATTCACAATATAGAAGCAACTGCAATGGTAATTTGCAATACATTGTTTAATATATAAATGATAAATGATGTATTTGACTGGAAGAAGAGTTGGAATGATAAAGATAAAAGGAGAAAATGATGAGGTCAACTTACTTCTAACCTTTAAAAAAATGCTATGAGAAAGTAGTGAATAGTAACGTTGTTGGTATTGAAGACCATGCAAAAAAGTTCCAGCCTAAGACTCCAGATGATGAAGAATTCTCTCAATGCATTAGGATGTGTCTCAGGAAGTTTATGTAATTGCTGTTTGTTAATATTCGCCAGTTAAAATCTGGAGATTGTGTCCTGAAGAGAAAAAGCAAATGTCATGTACGTTTATAGAATAAGCAAACTCTTGTAGTTTAATATAAATATCTGCAGGACACCTCTGATGCTAAGCATTAGCACTCACAATTTTCTCTTACTAATGGACACATATAGAGTCTATAAGCTAAAAGATAAACTTAGCCAAGTTTGACATTTGACTTTCTGATTCACAAGATAGTGAGACTCTGTTCAAGTTTCTGTCTTAATGGCTATCGTGTTAATTAGGGAAAAGGTCTTTGTCAAAAAGGTAATAGGACATTGTTTTTTACCAAAGATAACCCCTGATGACAGGTGTAATTTGTTTTCTATCTCCAACAGTACTTACCCATAAAACAAGGCCACGATGACAGCACCTATCTGAGATTTTCAGCTGAGGGCTACTTAGGGAATCTATTTAACCCATACTGGGAATGAGTTATGATCATACTCAGTGTCAGGTTTCCAGCTTTATTGACACATGAGCAGATGACCCACAGTCATTTAAATCCATATGTCATCTAGCCACTAGAGATGAACTCTGAATTGTCTCTTGTCAGAAATTTTTAGATTGGAATTTGGACTCACGATGCCATGAAAAACAATTTTAAGGGAAAGTACTTACATAGATCCTTAGTATGTACTTAGAATCTGTTAGGAATTTTTCTTTGGTCAAGTGGTATAAGATTCTGTTGTAACAATCCTTTCACCTAGTTAATAGTAATACATTTTATATTATATGACGTGGTGGAGATTATTACTTTTGCTTTCAACAAACCCATATTTGTAAAATCCATATTACTTTGAAGGGAAAAATGTCAAATAGCTGGGTTCAAACATAGTCTCTTAGTAGTTTAACGAATGTTACTAAATGACCCCAAGTAACTTCTAAGTCAGCCAGGACTCAGTGTAGCCCATTAGCCCTACATGCCACCTCCTGAATGATTTGGCCCCAGATGTATTCCTTCCTCCCCCACCTGCTCTGCTTAGTATCAAAAAATACTTATCTTTGCAAGTTGTATTTTTCAGTTCTCTCTGTTAAGTGACTTTTGGCTGACTGAGTCAAAGAGAAGTACCAGCAGGGTCAGGTGGTATTTGTAAGAATTGCTTCCACAGACTTGACCGCCTGTGGCTCAGTGTTGCAGTGAGTGATCCAGATTCCAAGGTTCTGGAAACAATACAGCCTTTATCCCTTCAGCTTCCTGCTTTCACTCATCTTGGGTTCTTTTTCACCGTTCCCTGGTGGTTTGTTGGCTCTCCCATTATCTAGGTAACTGATCCATTAATTACTTTTATGTGTCTTAATTAGTCAACTAACATTTTTATATCTGGTTTGAATTAATCAATATATATCTTGGGTCCAGAGATTGTCCCAAGATAGAAATTCCCCATTTGGGATTCCAAGGTCCATCTCGTTAAGTGGGATATTGTTTATCAGTGATTTATAGAAGTATCATGATTACGTAAATCGTGTGTAGTGCCAGTCAAAAAGCAAGACTTCAGGAAATCAGTTGTTTCATTGGACCATAACAATAATGATACTTATTTAGTCTGCAAGGTATAATAATTGCTGCTGGTAACATAGAGATTTCAGCAAAAACAAGCTCAGAGTTTTGTATTTTCAAGTCATGGCACAAGTAGCAACAAGAGACAATTAAAAGAATACACTGTCTTGTTTTTTAAAGATTTATTTATTTATGCATACAGAACTGGGGTACAGGCCAGAGATGCAGGGGTGGTGAGAGGATTCACCAGAGACAGAGTGGGGAGCAGAACAGGCAGATCAACAAAGTACACTGCTGAGGGGAGCAGCGGGTGGGCCAGGAGAGGTCTGCCGCGCCATGTGGCACCAGAAGGCCATGGATGAGAATGCACTGAAGTGGCTACAGTTAGCTTGCAGTGCTGCCCCACAAACTGTTGCACCATCAGGGAGGCTCCAAAAGAATATACTGTTTTTTGAAGCAGCAGGAAAAACATACTTGATAATCAGGGCTGAAATCTAATTATACAGGTGGCAGAATGACAAGTCAAGATGAAGGCACAATAGCACTAAGTCTGTCATTTAAAAGTGAAGGTATTAATGGAGAAGTGGTACTATAAAATGTAGGTGGCTGTAGTTGGTCTATCCACTTGAGTCTGAACACCAGTAAGTCTCGAATTTCCCTGAACTATCTTTTGTAAGTACAAGCGGTACAAGCAGTATTTCTTCTGTGAAGAAATTAACTATAATAATCAGAGATTTCCTATGAATATATACTCATGCAGGAGTACAAAATTATTGACTACATTTCTAAATAGTTTCCAGAAAGCAGATGAATACAAATGGCAGCCGCCAAGCAGCCTACAAACTCCATACACTATTGAGGACAGCGAGCTATTTTTGGAACAGGGGAAGCTACAAAGGACAAAAGTCAGTCTTCATCTTCTATAGCTCCCATGCAGTTTATCAAAGGCAAAAGTAAAGGCAAAATATCTGAAATAGCTGCTCTGTGAGTTGAACTGTTCTTATATTTAAGCAAATAATTGTTACTAACAAAGTGTGAAAATTGTAAATAAAACCAAATTGTATAAAAAAGAAAGTCAACATTGCTTAAGGCAGTATCATCTTGGAATTGACTTGAACTTGACTTCAGTAAATAATTAGAACATAAGGTCACCTCTCCCAAACTAACATTCATAGTTCTCAGTCCTGTATGCCATCTGTTGAGACAGAATATATTTAACTTATTTTCAAGCAACCTCTTGCTTTCCAGCTCTGTACACAGTAGTCACACAAAGGACAGTGATGGGCTAGTGAACACAAATGAATGCTTCAACAAATGACCTCAGAACTTTACGGACTGAAGGAAACGACTGTCAATAAGGAAGACTTCAGACCAGAAGAATGAACCTGGGCCCAGGTTCTAGTTAAAATAGCATTAGATAGTTAAAATAGCATCATTCTAGTCAAAATAGCATTAGATAGTTTAGAATTTTGTATGTTATTGGATCATGGCAGTAAAGTTGCAAAATGAATTATGGAAAATCAGTAAGGGGAATGCTAAATTCAATTTGCCTCAAAAAGTCCTTCATGTATCATTATGCTAATTAGAGCATGGTATAATACCAAAGTTTCTAACACAACTTAATCATTTTGAAAACTTAAAATAAAAGGTAAGAAATTATGTATCTCAGAGTGTTTTATAAATCAAGGGGGAATAAATATTTTATTTTAGAGATTAAGCATTAATTACCTGGAAAATTTTATTTATCCTGTACATCTAACTTCCTTTATGGTATATATGAAACATGACTAGCCATTACCAGAAGCATTTTTGCTAGTTACATAGAGCAAGCTACTATTAACAGTATTTACTATTTGCCTTCATGTAAAGCATAAAGGTATTTCTCAAGATAATTAAAATATAGCTGTATTTTATGCATGCATAACATGTATAAAATATCATATAGTTGGCATGTATACATTTACTGTCTTAGCTATGAATTAGATATACAAATAATTTAACTTGAAATTCAGAAATAAGAAATATATTATTCATTACCTCAAAATACTAGGTGTAATCGTTTTAAGAACTTTTTGGTTTCAGTTAATTGATTGAGAATCAAAGCACATTAGAATAAAAACCAGTAGTGTGTATTTATATTGATCAGGTACCAACAATGTCTTGGGATTTTCTCAAGCAATTCCTCCTAATGTATGAGTCATTCCAGATAAGCACATATTTCCTCATTGCAAATAATAAACCAAAACAAACCCTCGAACTCTGACTGCAGGATTGAGACTAGCAGAAAGGAAGGGTAAAGGTGGCCAGTAAAGTGTGAAAGGAACCCAGTGAAATATGCTGGAAGATTATGGGTTTGGATGCTTTTTTGCTCATTGTATTTAATACTGTCAGTGTAGGCTTTCTGGAAATTCTGTAACCCATCACATGCCCCTTTCTAAATTATTGATTTGGTTATGAATTCAAAAGATACCAAAGATACATGTCAATTTATTCCTGAAGAGCTGTGAAACTATACCCCTATACCATACACTGTTCAGTAAATCAAAGTTACTGATATAGAGATTAAAATTTTTCAAGTTAAAAAATAGATGAATTATTAAATGATTAATTTTAATATGTGAATAGAGAAATCAATGAACAATAGAAAGGTGAGAGAATTATTCGTTGTCCCAAGATACTCAAAAGTAAACATTAAAAACTTGATTATTCTAAATCTATACTTTAGTGGTCCTCAATGTGTGATCTCTAGCAGTTTTGGTGACATCCAATAAGTTGTCAGAAACACATATTTCTAGGTCCCACGCCATACATATTTATGGGGATTCTGGAAAGTGCCTAGTTATCTAGATTTTTAGTTTTCTAGCTCACTCTGCATCTAGCTAATGATTGAGAATAAAAGAAGAGTGATTATTCACATTCTTTGCTATAAAACTCATAATTTAGTGAATTGCCATTGCAAAAACTTCCATGTACTTCTCCATATACAGGTTGCCTCTCATGCACCTAACTGCATCCAAAAAAGATGACCTGCACAGACCAGTACAATGTCTCCTGACCCTGAATTTCTAGTTGAATTGTGTCAGAAGATAGTAATGAGAGGAGATATGAAGAAGGAAAGAGGGTTCTCAGTGTGCTAATTCCATACAGTTCCTTCCCTGTCATGTTACTGAAGCCTCACTGGTTATATCTTCGGATCAGTTTTAGCCTCTCCATTTGGACAACATGTTAGACAATTCCCTCTCTAATCTATGGTAATTGACTCATCCTATGGTACCTTCATTAACAAAGGGAGAAATGAAGTCCTACTTTTACTATCCATTGTGGTTTTCCCCCATCATAATCATTCTTTTCTACTATACTCTTTTAAAATCCCCCAGTATAATAATCATGCCACTTATTACCTACAGTGACACCGACTGATTTATCGCCATTATTATGAAAAATCAACAGATGTTGTTTCACATGATTTTCTTTTAAAAATGTTCTCCATTAAATTTGAAATACATAATTACTCAAATATGTTTTAACTACATCCCAAGTTAACTACATCTAAATTTTAAACACCCATTTCCTTGTATTTAGAATTAGTGTAACACTCAAACCAGGTTATGATAAAATATGGTGTGGTGCAGTAACAATTTTTAATCGTGGCTTAACACACTGAATATTTTGTGTTTCCTTTATATAAAAGCTAATGCGAAAGAGAGGGAGTCCTTTTACTAGCAATGATTTAGGAGCTTGGTAGCCCCCACGTCAAAGACAAAAAGCTAAGACTGTCTCATAAATGCTTTGAAATAGCAAAGTAGCAAAGTGAGGTTGTGTCAGCTGGTCATATTCTGAACTTAAAACACAGGCCCGGCCCTCCCTGGTGACGCAGCGGGTTGGAGCACTGCACGGAGAACTTAAGCCACTTTCGCAGGAGTTTGACCCCTGCCCGCCGGGGAGGAGATCCACATAGCGCGGCAGACCTCTCCTGACCGGCCCGCTGCTCCCCTCAGCAGTGTACTTCTTCGATCTGACTATTCTGCTCCCCACTCTGTACCTGGTGAATCCTCTCACCCCACGCATCTCTGACTGTACCCCAGTTCTGTATGAATAAATAAATCTTAAAAAAAAAAACAGGCCCAATCCAATTCTATGAAATCTGTGAGCAATATGCAAAGTGTGGCCAACCTGGTAGCATAGGGGGTAAGTCTTAGCACTGTGAAGTGATCGCCAGAAACTGCAACTTGAGTTCCTTGCTAGAGAGATGACCCACATGTCTTGGCAGACCTCTCCTGACCCACCCGCTGCTCCCCTCAGCAGTGTATTTCAGTATACCTGCTTGTTCTGTTCCCCATTCTGTCTCTAGTGAATACTCTCATCCTTCCCACAACTCTGGCCTACACACCAGTTCTTGTATTCATAAATAGATTTTAAAAACCCTTTAAAACAATATGGCAATTGCATAGAATATTTTTTAAAGATTTATTTATTTATTCATACAGAACTGGGGTACAGGCCAGAGATGCGGAGGGTGAGAGGATTCACCAGAGACAGAGTGGGGAGCAGAACAGGCAGATCGACGAAGCACACTGCTGAGGGGAGCAGCGGGCGGGTCAGGAGAGGTCTGCCACGCCATGTGGTCACCTCCGGGGCAGGCGGGAATCGAACTCATGCGGCAGCGGCTTTAGATTCTCAGTGCTGTGCTTTAACCCTCTGCGCCACCAGGGAGGGCGGCATAGAATATTTTTTTAACATTGTCAAAGATGCTTGACATTCAAAATAGGCTATGATAAGAAAGAGACATGGAAATAAAATCCCATGAATGACATTTAAAGCACTTCTACATTAGCTTTCTTAATAAGTCACTTACTGTTCTCCATATTAGTCAGCTTTAATTCACATACTCTGAATCTCATTGTTTATATTATACAGTTCAATAGTTTTTAGTATGCTCACAGATCTATGAAACTTAGCCACAATTAATTTTAAATTGATTCTCTAGTTGTAACCGTGTATTCTCTGAAACCACACCGTCCATTTAAACATCCAGCTCTGATGGTGTACCTGGCTGAGCAATGCAGAATTACCTCCCATGTGGAGTTTTGTACGTGTGTGTTCTCCTAATAAATTTTCTTGCAGTTAACATTAATTAGGTCAATGAAATTCCATTGGAGAATTTTTAACAATATCAAACTTCAAAAGAAAATGGTTACAATCTCAATTACTTTTCTTTCAGAATGTCTATTTGTCTTACTTCAAATACATCCACCTTCTACCCACTGATCAGCTCTGCATCTCAAGCAGCTTTGGGAGAAATTCAAGGCCACAGACGTTTTCATTTCATAATTCTCCAGACACAATAACTTCCTGTTTGTTTTGTATTTACATAAGTAAATAGGTTGGAAACCTTCCAGAGAACCATACCTGAATAACTTTCTCATCTAAGGTGATTCTCTCTGTCCACCAATAAAGAGAGTTGACAGTTTCATTTTCTGTTATGTTTAAAGGCTTTTTATTTGCTGAATATTCCATTTTATACTTAAGAACATTTTAATTGAAAGATTAGTAGTCCTAAAAGCTGACAAATCACCAAATTCTTTTAAAAACATAATTCCTCCACATCTCCACTATACTGTATTTATAATCGCTATTTATAATTGCAATCAGTTCTGTAAAATGACTGATGCATTTTGTCTCTTGCCCTCACAGATACTCATGCATTTTACAGGGATGCTGGTTATATATATTGCAATACAAATCACAAATTATAGTTTATTCACAGAGCTCAGCCTTTTATGTATTTCTCCACAAAAGATAATTCATATTTGAAAAATCGCAGATTGAAATTTTTGGCAATTAAGTTGTGATGTCCTTGGCAGACTAGAGGATGTATTTTTCCATTAAGACAGTATCAGTCTTTTATTATCCTCTGCCTGAGTAGAAGAAAGCCATGTTAGGCACACATCGCACTTAATTTCTTACCCTAACATACAATCTTTTTATTCACCTGCTTGTATTCAAATACAAACAATGCTTTTATTTCAGTCTACCTGGACTCTTGTTTTATTAGGGCAAGTTGAATGTCATGCTTCTAATTTCTACTTTGTGGGCCCTGTCTGGTGGCGCAGCGGGTTAAAGCACAGCACTAAGAAGCTAAAGCCACTTCAGCATGAATTGATCCCCGACCCGGAGGTGACCCACATGGCGTGGCAGACCTCTCCTGACCCACCCACTGCTCCCCTCAATAGTGTACTTGGTAGATCAGCCTGTTCTGCTCCCCACTCTGTCTCTGGTGAATCCTCTCACAGCACCTGCACTTCTGGCCTGTGCCCCAGTTCTGTATGCATAAATAAATAAATAATTTTTTAAAAAAAATTTCTACTTTGTAATTAACATAAAAACATAATCTCTTCATAAGAAAAGCAAATGTCTAACATTGCACTGATTTTTAAAAAATAATAAAATAGTTTATTTTTACACATTTTGTGCCTTTTTTCCATCTCAGTTGTAATCCCAGTGGGATTCCCATCACCAAATAACTCGTGTGCCATCACACAGTCTGGAATATTTATTATACTTTCTCTCTAATTAGCTGCATGTATACCACTGTTGGTACTGTTATGAAAGTTTTGCCGCCTACCCCCACCAATTTGAGAAGTCTTTTTTTTTTTTTTTCCTGCTCCAGCTCAATTTTCTTAAGAACATAATCAATTATTCAGGAGTCCTGACCTGTGTGAATGGTGGAGAAGGTAAGAGTTGTTTGGTTACCATTTGTTATTCAGTGATGCATGTGACATTCTAAATTCTTGATCCTAGTACTACTTACTCATATTTACAATTAGTGACCAAGCATTTCCTATGAACAAGATATTATTTTTGGTTCTGGGGACATAGATAATTAAAAGTTAGTGGTAGCCCTGGTATCCTGGAAGCAGTGACTCATAGCCCTGCCTTCACTATTTTTCTGGTTCATTGATATTATTGGCCTTCTGCTCTCACTGCCACCTAATTCTTTGAGCAACAATGTCCATGATTCCCACAGCTGTCTTTTAGCATTGCAGACATCTTCTGGACTTTTGGCTATGGGCTTTTTTATTTTTTTTATTTTTTAACTCTAGTTAACAGAGAATTTCTAATGCCTCCTAGGTCAAGCTCTTTATAGTAGAACTTTTGTATCATTTATGGTATAACTATTTCATTTAATTTTCATTTCACTCCTCCCCTCTGTTCTCTTATGAGGTGGATAGATACAGATATTCTAGGTGACTTCATGTTTCCTGGATTATAGCACTTGACTGCAAAATTCAACAATCTACTTTCTTAAATAATAATAATAATAATAATAACAATAACCAAAAAAAACTCTAAATGATTTTGCTGGTTTATGGGGCAGTCTCTATTTCACCTGGCCCTATTTATCCCTTTAAATCCAAACCCTACTGCTTAAAATGATTCACTCCAGGAAATTAATTTATGCATTTGCTTTTGGCTTGTTTGCTTCAAGACTTTGATTTTCATTCCTATCTTTCTTGATGCCATATAAGGATTCTTAGTTCATCAAGAGAGATTGAATGTGCCTAAATCCTATTGTGGATAAATTCAAGTTAATTATTATAGGACTCCATAAAATTCAAAGTTGTAGTTGACATTTTTATATCCTTGGATGAGGACCAAAATTCCACAATAGCTAAAAGATTCTTCTAAAATTTACTAAAAATACAAAGGTTAGTGTGCGTGGAAAACAGTGACTCCAGAGGACAGTGGTGACTAAAATCCAGGAAACTAAATGAATTTAATCTTCAACATAGTCAAACTACAATTATGCATGAAATATCTGTGGGAAAACATTATCAGAAAGAAAGAAGACTACAAGAACGTTAATCTAATACAATGGACTTAAATTTGGCTAACCTCAAAATCTGGAAATATGAAGTTATCTTTGCAGAAGAGGAAAGGGTGGTGGTGGCAAAGATCACATATTGATTCAGAGCCATTTGGAGTCAAGTCTTGGAAATGATAGTTCCTAACAGGGTGGTCTAGACCGAGTGCTTAATGTCTACGGTCAAGTTTCCCCTCCTGGAACAGAAATGTTTGAGCAGTATCTACCATAAAGCTTATTCTGAGTTAGTTAAAACCAGATACTTTAATTACTTAATGCAGTCCTTAGCACATCATAAAACTTTGTAAAAAACATATAATGATTGATGTCATTATTATCGAGAGTAATACCATTATGAGTAATTACATACATTTGGGAATTTTAGCTAAGACTTCATTCTCAGTAAACTCCATAACCAAAGTTACTATGGATTATGCCATATTTATATGGCATTTGGATACTTAAGCCTTTTTTTTTAATGAACATTATGCAAAATCTCTGATAAAATGTTTTCTTTCTTGTGTCTGGAGGAAGGAAGAGGAACTTTCTCATAGTCTCTCAGGTCATCATAAAAATGTCTGCTCTTATCTAAAGTAGAAAACTACAACCCTCTGCTGATTTCAGTGTCAATCATGTTTTAAAAATAGGTGTGACCAATTTAGAATTGACAAGCTACTTTTGGTTGAGTACAAGTGTTTACTGAATTTAAAGTAGAAAAAGAAAATCTATGACAAATTCTGTTATCAAATATACTTTCTAAATAAATACACAATACAATATAAAGAAAGGGGAAAGTGGAAGATGAGTAAGGAAAAAGGGTACGTTGGTTTGGTAAAGACATATTTTTAGTTGCTGCAGTGAAATACAATATACACATAAGTTGATTTTCAATAATGAATGTCAGGAATTTATATATAATGCTACAATGCAGCATTATTGAGTACAAGACAAAAAGCAAATAAATAAATCAAGTTAAGTTCTAATGATTTCTATAGGATTGTAGTAAAAGTGCTGTAGACTTGATCGCAATGGCAGTTTCAGAATTTTTAGGAAAATCCTAGAACTCGGTCACTTGATAGGAAGAGATAACAAAGGCATGATTTAACAGGGTGGTGATGCAGCAACATCATCATTGTTGTAGTGAGTATTTGATTTGTGAAGACAAACAAATCACACAATTTGGTTATGTTAGGGGAGGTGGAGCTGTCTCCCTTAATTTCATGTGGCTCCCTTCTCTTGTTCACTATTACAACAATAAATTGGTCAGATACTGCAAATGTAAAAGGAAAAGAATTAAGAAATGTAAGTCTTTTAGCTCTCAAGCTACAAGTTCAGTACTCTTTAATAATCAAAACTGAAGATATTAAATGTAATCAAATGCAAGAATAAGACTTAATACATCTTATAATTGATTGTAATCATCTCAAATTATCCCATCTTGTACTTTTGATTTTATACTAGAATTATACACTTTTTTGTGGATCACTATGATCTCCTAATACATTTCAATGTGGGAAATAATAATTCTACTGTGAGACATAAAAAAGAACATTAAACAAAAACTTATTAGTTAATAAGCTTATGCATATTCATCCTCAGGGGAATGCTGATAATGAAAAGTATCATATATTATAAGAATTGTTATTCTATTTAATAGAAGCCTATTCTTCCCTTCTGATACAGAAAGACCTACTAAAGAATAAAAAGGAATCTTGTCTTTAATTCTTACATGTTTTATCTGCAATTGATAAGTTAATTTCTACCTGAGTTAAAAAACAATTTGTATCAAGGCAGAATTCTGTATTTTCCCCATATAGTTTTTTTTTTTTTCTACAAGCTTGATAAAAGAGACACTAGCTCCATTTCTGTAACATCTTAGCATAGGACTTTAGGGATATAAATAACTATCTTCATCTTGCATGTAGCTGAATTTCCTGACTTGGAAAACAAATGTATACACAGTTTGATTCTACTTACACCTTTATATGTCACAAATTTCTAGTGATTTGGACATATTGCCCACTCTCTTTTACTTCCAAGTATGAAAATCTAACTGACCAGTTGTCTTACCATTTATAATCACTCCCCCACAAAATAATTGTATTACAAAGTAGGTATCTACTGATACAGAAAATCAAGTGAATGCTATGATTCTTTCTCATTCTGTAACCCCCCGAAAACAATATTAATACATTTGGCAGACAAATTGATATTAAAAGGAAAACTGGCCTTATCATAACATATTGATGGAATATGCAGAAGAAATATGAATCATATTGCACTATAGTTGAGTTGATAAAATGAAGGTTGAAGGAGGTTTATGGAAAATAATGCACTTCCTTATTGAAAAATACACATTCAAGCTTTCATAGATTTTACAATATACTTGAATAATGTTTCCTTTGCTTGCTATATAGCCATACAAGCTGGGAAGACACAGAATGGTGCATGCTAAACTTTGGCTTGTTAGTTTTATTAAAAATCTTCCAATGGTGTTTTGTGCGTGCGTTTCTAGAGAATGAGTAGTAAACTACAAGGCTGAGTGGCATCTATATTGTTGCAATCTTAAGACACATACCAGCTTTGTTTACCTGTGTTAACCCAACTTACAAATAAAATGCACATTGTCCACAGCCCAATGTTTTCCTCAACTATTTTTAGCCAGTGGCGGCTTTGTCCTTCTGACATAGTAGAATAAAGATGGAGAGATTGGGTCTATATATACCAGGTTCTCATTAGACTACACTGAGTTCTTTAATCAACAACATATTTTTTATAAGAAATTAAAACCAACATTTGGAGATTTCCTGCTTTTCTAATGGTTTGCTTTTCTCTCTTTAAAGTTGCCTTAAGCCAAAATGAAGTTGAAGTTGGGAGGGAAAAAGTTATACAATCCAGAAGTTTGTTGACAAAACTTTTTTTTTATGTCTTCCAATTTATAATGGAAAGTGGACTTCCCAAAATAGTAAAAAAATCAAGTGAATCACATTATTCTTAGTCAAAAATTTAAATGCAAAACAGTTCAGAAAGGCCTCATGTTCATGTTTTATGCTTTGCAGCAAACTCTCTATTTACAAATAGATTATTTTATGTGAAAACATTAATTACATACCTAACCACAAAAGTGCTAAATAGAGATAGATGATAAAACTAATTTTCATAGTAGGAGAGAATCAAGTCTCAAATGAGTGCAAGTGCTTTCCTACTTGAAATAAATTGGAGTCTCTGAAGGAAACCGGGACAAGAGTTAAAATTGTAAATGTTTCTAAATACTACCCTTTAAAATTTTGTTTTCTGAAACTGAATAATCTAGAGGAGTCTGGAAATCTAAATTTGTACCCATCCACCTTCTCCTGGAAGGAGAATATTGTTAAAATTGACTCATTCCAGTTGATGATTTACTATTTTTTTATCTAGCCTTCCATCTTATGGTCAAATAGTCCTTCCATTTTATTGAACTTCTAAAATTTTTATGACAAGATATTTTTTAAAATTTCAAATAGAAAGCATTGTTTATCAGGTCTACATTAAAATTAAAATCTTTTGCTCTGCAAAAACTAGTCATATAGGCTTGGAAGCAATAATTTAAAATGACATTTGCTAAAGAATTATTATCATATGTGACATATGTAACATGTGTATATGTATATATGCATATATATGAACTCTTAAAATTCAATAATAAGAAAATAAATAGACCTATAAAAAACTGGGCTGAAGGTCTTACAGATAGTCCATGAAAGATGACCTAGAGCTGACAAATAAACCTGAAAAATGCTCCACATATGGATGCGCCACACTGTATGTCATCAAGGAAATACAAAATAAAGCAGCAGAGAAATGCCAAGATGCACCTACTAGAATGGTCAAATTATGGAACAGTGACAAGTCTAAGTGCTGGTGAGAATACGGACTGTCAGGATCTTTTATTCATTGCTGGTAAGAATGCAAAATGATTCTGCCACTATGGAAGACAACTTTGATGTTCTTACAATTACATCCTAATGTTTATCCAAGTGAACTGAAACTTATGTCCACATACTACGTATGTGTGGAGACAGGATTTATGGGAAATCTTTGTACTTTCCCCTCAATTTTGTTGCCAATCTAAAATTGGTTTAAAGAATAAGATTTTTTTTTGTTAAAGTGCTGTTGAATATACTGAAATATATTTTTATGAATATTCAAGATGTTTTCTTTTCAATTATGTTGTGATACTTATTTTTTTTTCCCTAGCCCCCTTCTCAATATTACAGGTGGAAAGATTCACTCAAATCTTCTATTTTCTAAAAAGTAGATGAGTGAAAACTCTATAGTTGTTTTTTTCTCTTTTCATTTGGATATTTATAGATTTCCCTTTCAGATCTTAACATTATAAAAGGTACTGTTCTGCATAGCAGCGATTTCCAGCTGTCTGGGCAATATGACATTCATATAGAGCATGTCTGCTCAAGATTTTCTGCTCTGATTTTGGTCTCACTAGATATCCACTTAAACAATCTTTGCTTTGTTTTGTCTTGTTTTTGGCGGAACATTCCAAACGCATCCTTACAAAATACATCCATTACTTCCAGAAACCAGCTTTAGTAGCTCTAATTTATTTTCCATTGGCAGTTAAAAATCATAGGATATGTAATATCTTCATCTATTCCTTTATTTTTCCAACTTTGATCCTTAAACATTATTGTTTGAGTAAATGTTAAAAGGTAGTTAACTGTAGGAATGAGAGGTAAAATTCTGAGGATTGTTGGCAATATTCAGATTTATATATAAAGAATGGATGTAAGTTAAGTTCATTCCTCACTGTAATCTTGAATTTTTCCCTCAGTTCAGAAGCTTTTGTAAATATCACTTATCTGCTACTCTTGATCTATTCAACTAAGTCTAAGACTATTATCACTTGGTTTACCTCTTAGGGAGTGTAGGTCTAACGAAAGGTCCAAGCTGTTCCTAGAATTGTAAAGCTCTGATGGCCACTGATGGCCAAGTATCCCAGGGACAACAAAATCTACAGATGTTCAATTCCCTGATATAAAATGGTATAGTATTTGCATAACTGATATGCATGCCCCCTGATATTTTACGTCATCTCTAAATTACTTAAAATACAACAGTGTAAATGTTATGTGAGTAGTAGTTATGTAGTTATACACTATTGTTTAAAGAATAATACCAGAAAAAATGTCTGTTCATGATCAATATAGATGTACTTCTCACATAACTAACTATGTATTATGTATTTTCCATCCCAGTTGTTTGAATTCACATATGCGATGACCAGAAGGGCAGGCTATATTTTACATACATTTATATATCTTATGGATTCCTATGTTTACACATTTCTTCTATGACACTTAAAGGTATAAAAGACTGAACTCTTAAATATGTCTGTTGCGCACTATGAGAACAAAATTAAGGTTATCAACAAAAGAAATTCTGGTATTATTAATAATTTAAATTTTATAATGGGGATGTTCATGTATTTCTTACATAATTAAAATTTAATTTGAAATATAGAGAATATGAGTGAGAACAAGGACCAGATTGTTAGTTATTAGTTGGCCTGTGGCCTAATCTTCATTCTGTCTGTTGCTGTTGCATTTTGATGCATATTAGATAATAAAATATATAAAACATTTTGAATTGTAAAGTATGATAGAAATTCTAGATTTTATTCAAGGATTTTTTTCTTCACCGCAGGCAAATGGTTTTTAACACTGTCAGAATATAATGAAATCTTTGCCAACAGGAATATTAACGCCCATTATGATATTGGAAACTGCCCACAGCTAAAAAAATTAATTTCCTCTCAATCATTTTTCCCCTCAGAGGTGACTGAATGGGAATTTCCTGATAGACAAAACAACATATGAAGAAGTATTTTCATATGTCAGTTCATGGAATGATAATAGGAGTGTGGGGACATAAGTTATGTGAGGAAAACAAGTAACACTGATGGAACTTAGGGGTCCACTCCTAGAAGGAAACACTTTAAATTACCATTTTTTGTAAGAGTACAAAAAGAACAAAAGTTTGATGGAAAGTATGACTTGCTGAATTAATGAAGAAAATGGCTATGGGTATATTGTTTTCAATGAGGGAAGCTGAAATGCATGACAATGACAGACTTCAAAACTAAAGGATCGTATGCATGATTTTTTATCACATGCAAATATTATTATTTACTTTTTTATGCAGGTAACACTAGTTACATTATATATGATGTAGAGGTATAGGATAATTTGACTCCCTCCCCAATCACAGATACTTTTTAAAAACTAAACACATTTTATGATTTTTCGAAGCTACAGTTTGTGAAGCAAAGATAAGATGAGAAACCACGTTTTTCATGATGTGTTTCTATGAAATTTCTCCTTATCCTTTGGTAAAAATAAAACAACCACTTCCAGTCAGTAAAAAAACCTAGCACATTTTCTCCTAAATACTTTTCAGAACTGCCTATAACTCTCATCTTCATTGTTCCAATCTAAATTCTTACCATTTGCCAAGTCTAAAGAAAAATAAGCAAATAAAGCATAATAACACAATGAATTTTCATATTCTGTTGTACACACAGAACATAAGCACAGGTATACAAAAACTGAATCTCAACAGCATCATTCACTTCATTTACTCTCATTCACCTATCATCAATTCCCCTATCCAAAGATTATAATTATTATGATTAATAATACCATTAATAGTTTTACTTATTTTTGAAATGTCTATGAATGGGACCATGGGGAAATTATGTTTTACGTCAGCATTCTTCTGCTTGGCATTAGGTTTTTGTTGCTCCATAGATACACTGCATCCCAGAAACATTGTGTAATATTCCTTCCCTTCCTTCCTACGTGTTACAGCTCATTTACCCATTCTATTCATAATGAGCATTTCAATTGTTATAGTTTGGAACTGTAACAATGGTGATGTGAATATTTTAGACAATTTTTAATAAATATATAAACTTATGAATCTATGTGTGGAATTGCTTGAAATAGGTCATGAGTTTCCTTAATATTTAGGACATTTAGTTTCCTTATTACTATTTGTAATATGTGATTATGTTAATAGTCAAATTGCTAATGTGAATCATAAATATCATTTGTGTTTTTAAATGTAACATGTAGTTGAATTTTGATTTAATTTACATTTCTTTGATGAATAATAACGCTGAAGTCTTTTTCAGAACCTATAAATAGAACCTATGCAAATGTTCTTCCATGAATTAGCTATAACTATTTTCTACATTAGTTTCAGTATTTTTCTCATTAAATTTCAATGTATATGTATATGTTGATTAATTACTGGAAATTATATATGTGTGTGCATAGTATTAATGTATAAGTCCCCAAAAGTGGGAATTTAGTGTTATATATAATTTTAGAGTTATATATTTTCATTTTTAAATTTACATCCATATACATACTAATTATGTTTAAACAAGACACAACTCTATAAGCATATAACAGAATTATATATACTGAAATAAGTACTTAGTATGAAACTTTGTATTTCTGTGTTATTGATGTTAAAATATTTAATATATAAAATATAATTGGATTAAAGTGTTATACGTCAAGATCATAATATGTGTGTATTTTATGATCATGCTATTTATCATACATTTTGTATATATATCATAAAATATATGATAACCACTGACTGACTTAATTTCTCACTGCCCTAATGTTATTTTCTAAGGGTCTTTTTTAAAATCGTTGGCATAATTTAATACTTTTCCTTGATTTTTAGAAGATCACTATTTTGTGATTTGTTTCACATGTTGGTCTATCTTGGATACATAAGAACATTTAATGTATTTTCTACAAATTTAGATATCTTACCCATCGGGAAATTTTTGTTTTAAAGATTTATTTTATTTGTACATACAGAACTGGGATACAGGCCAGAGGCTCAGGGACGGTGAGAGGCTTCACCACAGACAGAGTGGGGAGCAGAACAGGCAGATCTACGAAGCACACTGCTGAGGGGAGCAGCGGGCGGGTCAGGAGAGATCTGCCACGCCATGTGGTCACCTTCCGGGCAGGCAGGAATCGAACTCATGCAGAAGTGGCTTTAGCTTCTCAGTGCAGTGCTCTAACCCACTGCGCCATCAGGGAGGGCCACCATCAGGAATGTTTATGCTCAGAGGGTCACAATACTAAGATATAGTTGGCTCAGCACCATCTACTAAAAGTATAGCCTGTCATATATAATATTCAATAAACTATATATATTTATATTATGTATATTCTGTATATTTTATGCATTTATCTTCAACATTCTGTGTAACAAAAATACATCATGAATAATATTAGATACTTTATATAAGGACATACATATTCAATGCCTTCCCAAGAACAAATTTATACCTAGGTTTGCCAGTAGAAGAAAGGGTTTATACTGCAGCTCTTTCATCTTAAAATGTGACTTTGTGCATGATACCTAACTTTCCTCAGCCTTATTTTTTTCTCCTCTATAAATGGTAAGAATAATGCCTCATCAGGTAACTATGACAGAAGTTAATGACATGGAACCAATTTTTAAACCACCATTAAATATTTAAGTTATCATTTCCATTAATAGATATGCTCATTCATAAGCAGACAAGCATTTGGTTGTTCATATCTTTTCTAAAGTTAACTTCATCACATGCCAATTATAGTTAAACTGAACTATCAAGTTGTTATTCGATTGTTCATGATAACCAGCAGACCTCATTATTGAACTTGGTACATTATATTGAATTATATTCCTTAAGTGTCAAGGAAAGGTTCTTAAGTAAGCCATCGGCAGTAATAGGATTTTAACCTTAGTTGGCTTGCCAAAGACATTTTAATTGATTGCACTGTTGCTGAAACTACTAACAGGCCATAAGAAAATTGAGCTGCCAGTTGTTTAAAATAGTAACTGGGTGAAGGGGCAGCAAGTAAGATTTTTTTTAAAAACAAAGATAGATTTTTACATTAGAAATCATGAAGGAATAATGACACTGGTATAATATATTTACAGTCTCTATTTGCTAAAAATACATATAACAAAAACTGTAAAATATGACTTTTCTCCACTGAACAGCTCCAACTACTGAGAAATTAACTCTTATGGTGAAGGACTCTGCTGCTATACAGTCACCAGACCCAAATTCTGCATTCTTAGTCCACTGAAATTATGTTCCATGTAATTACGGTTTAATTACAGTACAGTGTTTATTGTGAAACAGTCTTAGCACACACATCCATTTAGTTTAAACAAATATACGACATACTCTGAAAAGATAATTGAAATTGGGAAAAGGAGAGGAAAAAATTGGGGAAGTAAAGATCTCTGGATTTAATTTTGTAGTTTTTACTGTTTCAAATTATTTTTCCAGAAATGAAATGCTAAAAACAAGTTAGCAAAATTAGCTGTTGTGATTTTCAAGATTAATGTTGAATATGCATAATTTTGTAAACCTAACGCTCTTTAAAATGTTAGTTTACTCTGTTTTGATGTGCATAATTAATTGATCACCTCTTCTTTTGCAAAAAAAAAAATCCCCTCCATCGTTTTTGTTAATATTTGTTTTAAAAGCTATTACTAGCTTTTAAAATTAATCCCAGAAGTTCAAAAAACTTATCTAAGCTTACATAGCCTGTTACTGCCATATATGCAAGACGATAGTACTTATTCTATATAAAGAACTGCTCCTTTTTATGACTTCATAATGGCATCTTGTAAACGACACTGACACCCACATCGATGTGTACGCAGGCCACATACACAAACAGCTGCGAAAGAAAAACTGTCATGGCAATGTAGAATTTTCAAAAAAAGAAAATAAAGTATTTCTAAGGCTTCTGTAGGTCTTTAATTTTTTTTTTTTATTTGGATATACAGAACTGGGGTACAGGCCAGAGGTGCAGCGGGTGGTGAGAAGCTTCACCAGAAACAAAGTGGAGAGCAGAACAGGCAGATTAATGAAGTACACCGTTGAGGGGAGCAGCAAGCTAGTGCCGAGAGGTCTGCTGCGCCAATTCGATCTCGGGCGCTGGGGATTGAACTCGCACTGAAGTGGCTGCTGCTAGCTTGTAGTGCTGCGTGCTAACCGTTGTGCCACCGGGGAGGGCCCAGGTCTTGTAATTTTTAGTGAACTAGAAATACTTAGTTTGTTTATTGGCATGTTTCCTGTAGATTCTTCGGGTTGTATTCACTTTCTGATAAAGGACGAGTGCTGAATCTGCACTTTATGCTTTCTATTTTCTGGTCTTTGTGATAGCATTTTCCCTCAATTTTCATAGGCTAATTATAAAGTTTTCCTTAAATAGTAAAATTATGATAGTCAACATAACACTTCATGGATGGCACTTGTGTTTTGCTGTCTACATACATAATCCTCTCCTCCAATTTGCCTTATCAAATGCAGGGAATGCTAGAGTAATTAAATCTAATGTCCATGTAAAATTTAGGTATATCCAAAAGTAGATGTTAGATTTTGACAGCTTTTTAATTCACCAGGTGTTCACATACACAAAACATGCAATCAAACCAAGGAATGCATAACAAATCTATGTCCTAATTAATGTTCACATTTTGACTTCAAAGGGTTTATACCAGTTATTGGCTTGTTGACTGAGAGGAGTCAACTTGATCAAAAATACCAGTAATAGGAAACAAAAGAACTTCAAAAGAAAACTTATTTTATAAAAAAAAAAAGAAAGAAAGAAAGAAAATACTTTAAACACACTATTGTAAGGTATGAACAATATTATGGGGAAAATACAAGGAAAAACAAAAGGCTTAACAATGCACTCTGAATAATCCATAGCTAAGCATTCTTTCTCTCCAATAGATTATCAAGTTTTAAAATGGCCAACTTATTCTATGTTTCTTGTGATTTAATTTGTTTTCAGCATCTAACCAGTAAATGATTATAAAGTAATTATGTTAAAATCTTTATATCTACACTTTATCATAGCCAGAAGTTTGAGGAGCTGTTAAAACATTCTAAAAGACAAACAATTCTAATGCATACTAAGTTTGTAGATATAAAGTTTTTCAATAAAGGTAATGCTCTCTTTTTAACCTGTTAAAAATTCTTTAATTTGTAGATATAAACTTGGTAATAATTTTCACCTATTCCTCCTCTAACCTTCAGAACTTTTTATGAATGTATGAACTAAATTCATAATTCTGAATCAGAATTATGACTCTGTCACAGATCTTATCTCCCAGTGAGTAATTAATTATGGCTCCTATGAGAAACATTTAAAAATAAGGAAATTGAAGGCAAAAATGGAATTTGTTCTCTATGTGGTCTATTGCAGTTCTCAAATTATTCATAAAGTCAAGATTAATGAAAATATCTACTTGAAACTATTAATGACTGGCTTATCCTGAGTTTTGTCAATCTACGTTGCATTAATAAAGAAAAAAGTCTATTTAATGAGGATTACGATTTAAAAAGAATTATAGTACATTTTAAGCACATGAACAAGGACATTTACATAATCTCTTCTCTATTGTTATTCAGATATTGAAAACATAAGTCATATACAACTGTTTTTTATACATGATATTTAGGGTTTTTTCCAGTCATTCATTTAGTCATTCAAAATATTTATCATTAAGTAACTTCAGTAAGTGCTGGGATATAGCAGTGACCTAAATAAAGTTCCTGTCTACTTATACATTGCTTTCTAATGGGGTATGCCAGGTTGTCTTTTCCAAAGTTGACCAGTTCTTCTGGTCCCTGGATAGATGAGTTTCCAGGTGTAGGTGATGTGAGGAAGTGACTGATCTTGCATTCTAGTCACTCTAACCTCACAGGAGCCTGGCAGAGAACCAGCGATCTAAGTCCAGTCAAATTTGCACATCCATGAGCAAAAGAAATGATTCTTATTGTTTAAGACATTGTTTTGGAGCTGTATGTTCTATAGTAGATAAGCAGAACATGGAAAGAGAGAGAAATAAACAACTATGGTGAGGAATATAGAGTTACAAAGGCTAAGGAATAAAATAAAGCAATGTAATAATTGTTAGAAGGACAGGGAGTAAAAGTGGGGTTCACTATTTTACACAAGATGCTCAGACAGTCTTGACCTTTGAACAGAAATCTGAAAAGAAGCTACCTTGTCGGTGAGACTGTGCTGGTTTGCTGGCTAACAAAAAGGACACACATTGATGAACACAGAGTAAAAGAGAGTAAGAATAGTAAGAAAATAGTTCCTTGAGTACCAATGGACCCAAGGGTATAAAAGGTCTAGTTGTTTGCTTGCCCCATCATTAAGGGAAAGAGAAAAGCAAAACATAGCACTGAAAGTCCTCACAGTACCAAGAATAACTCCAGCTTCAAGGCCATTGCCAAATTTCACAATCCACTTTGATTAATGAGCATAGCCTGATTTTGCTTGTTAAACTCCTATCATGCCCTATTTGCATATCAATGATATTTCACCCACACTGGAAACAATTTGCCCCCCGTGTTGTCGATGAGCTACAGGGAGGCAAATAAGTCACAAAAGACAACTTTTTAAAGTACATATTGCGACGCATTCATCTTTTAGTTCTAATGTTTGAATAGGGTGCCCTACATTTTACTGACCATTCCAGAGCAAATGATTAATCCAATTTGTAATTTTGCTTGTGAGATTAATGCTATCTTGAAAATATAGTCAGTGAACAGAAAGTATCTTTTATCTGTGGCCCAGATTGTTTCAAAGTGTTTTATTGTTGGCAGGAAATAAGCTTTTGTCAGTCACTAGTGGAGTAATATAAACTCACATAAACTGTGCTTAAGGGATTGTGTTAGTTGACATAAAGCGCTGATTAAATCTGGATTTAGATACAGATGTCACATGGGCTGCAAGTTTTTAAGCTTGGGAAATGAAAAGTAACCTTGATACACTTTATTTAGCTTTAGCTCCCTCCCACCATCATCATGAACATACTCATAAAAGAGAATACTAGTGACATTTCCCTGTTCTGTGGTTGATAATCATAAAAGGAATGGGGGGTGGGGAGAAGAGATGAGGTTACATGCAATTTAGAGAAAATTAATCTCTAGAAAAATTCTGCTAAAATAATTAAGCAGTGGCTGAGTGATTACTATTCAATACAAATGTATCCTAAGTTCCAGGAAAGCACATTTAAAAAATATCTACTTAGGCCCTCCCTGGTGGCACAGCGGGTTAAAGCACAGCACTGAGAAGCTAAAGCCACTTCTGCATGAGTTCGATTCCCGCCTGCCCCGGAAGTGACCACATGGCGAGGCAGACCTTTCCTGCCCCGCCCGCTGCTCCCCTCAGCAGTGTACTTCGTAGATCTGCCTGTTCTGCTCCCACTCTGTCTCTGGTGAAGCCTCATGCCGACCCTGACCTCTGGCCTGTACCCCAGTTCTTTATGCACAAATAAATAAATCTTTTAAATATATATATATATATATATATATATATATATATATATATATATTCGTTTGAGGCATGGATCCCAATGGTTACTTTTTGATGCAAATAGAGAATTACCCCCAGATGCCACCTGTCTTGATCTCTTTTTGTTGCTGCCTGTACTGTACTTCCTTTGGAAGCCTGTGCTTGCTATTTTGTTTCCCCTGCTTCTGAAAGCTTGTTTAGCTCTTTATTTTTGCTTATCTGTTTTTCACAAAATGGTAGCAAACTTTTCTTGCGCATGCTCCTATGGCAATGCACTGACACCCTCGGTCATCCTAGTTATGAGAATCAGGGAGGTTTTAAGGGAGAACAATGTGCAAAATCAAGGATCTTTTTATAAATTTTATTTAATTTTGCATAGAAGAACAGGTTGTATGCCAGAGGTGTGGGGGTGAGAGTATTCACCAGACAGAGTGGGGAGCAGAACAGATGAAGCTATTAAAATACACTGCTGAAAAGGAGCAGCAGGTGAGACATGAGAGGTCTGCAGTGCCATGTGGGTCACCTCCCAGGCCAGGATGGAATTCAGGCCATATAGGTGACAGCTCTTAAGACTTAACCCCTATGTCACCAGGGAGCCCCAAGGGATTTTTTTGCTTTTTTTTTGTTTTCTTTCTCTGAGGCAGTGAAAGGAACATTTACTTTGTGTCACTGGTCTAGCACTTACCACCAGTGTAACATGAGATCAAGTTTTTGAAGTTGTCTCATATCTTTAGAATGGAGATAATACCTCATACAACTTTAGAAGGTTTAAATGATACATTACAAAATGCTTAGCATAATATTCAACAGACTTTCTCCCTTCATTTACCAATTTTTTGTTGAACTCTGTTCTAGGAATTATTTTTGTTGTTGGACATTCAGGCATGAAGAGCTGACTAGGTAACCAATTTCACAGAGCATATAGTCTAATTTATTATATGAAAGAATTAAAATTTTATATTATTGCTGTAAAATATAGCTCAAAGGGAAAATAAGGCACTCAGCATCTAACATTTTAAAATTAACATGCTAATGTTATATTCATATGCTTAAATATGAATGAGAATAAATATATATGTGTATCTATACAAAATAAAGGCCTTTTAAATTTTTTTTAAGTTTTATATTTCTGAGTTAGCAGCTTCTTTGAGTGAAATACCTCTCAAGTCTACATTAACATACTATATGGTACTTCTTATTCTTGAAACATGAAATAAATATACAATGTACAACTAAAGCTTTGGACATTACACATAATAAAAACAAGAATACCTACAAAGGTGGTGAAATGATGGGAGCAGCTAGGAACTGCAAGGCCTGGACATGATGGTGGGCTTCCTTGGCTTTCTTTACATCACCTATATCCCAGGTTGATAAGTGGAAGACTGGCAACCTACACATGTAAAAGGAAGCAGACAAATCAAAAGAGGTGTTAAAAAAGAAGCTCAGGGCCCTCCCTGGTGGTGCAGCAGGTTAAAGCACAACACTAAGAAGCTAAAGCCGCTTCAGCATGAGTTCTATCCTGGCCCCAGAGGTAATCCACACGGCACCACAGACCTCTCCAGACCCGCCCGCTGCTCCCCTCAGCAGTGTACTTTGTCAGTCGGCCTGTTCTGCTCCCCATTCTGTCTCTGGTGAATCCTCTCACCACTCCTCCACTTCTGGAGGAGTGTATGCATAAATAAATAAATATTTATTCTGTATGCATAAATAAATAAATATTTAAAAAAGAAGAAGAAGCTTAATTTCATTAGCAAAAAGACCAGGGAAAGAATAGCTTAACAAGATAGAAAATTTCTAAATAGCACTCCATTCTTACCAACAGCACAGAAAGGAATGTATCCCTATTCTCAGACAATACCAGCAAACTGTGCAACCTCACAAAGCTGTAGGAGGCACCCCAAGTCCATTCACAGAGTGTTGTCAGAGGAGGTACTATGAGGAACCAGGGATCATGGGTAGGAAAGAGAGTATCTATCCATCAGGCACCAAGCCCCCCTCCCCTTCTCCTACCATTATTGATAGAGACTACAGCAGGAAAAACGATGTCTGTATTTCTATTTGTACCCAAAAGCTATAAGATAACCTCCACATTCTCACTGCAATGACTTCAGGGGAGACACCAGAAAATCAGGACTTCCATCTCCATACTCAGCAACATTAGTGAAAGGACACAATGAAAATAATAAGGTATTCCGACTCCTGCCCCGCCAGGGAGATGCTAGCAATGGCTCTTCAGTGGAAGTGGAAAACTCCCATCTCCATCAATCAGTGAGGAGGGACATCCCCCTCCCCTACGAGTCAGTGGAGGCAAAGTGGGGAAGTTGGGTTGTTAATTCCACCTGACATAATGAGACTTGAAGCATTAGTTCATTTCTAGCTGGAGCAGTGTTAGAAGAAATAGCTAAAACAAAAGCTATATGATTTGGAGCCTCATAACAAAATATGTAAAATGAAACGTATTTATCAACATTGTGGAATTTGAAGGTAACTCCAAAATTGGTTAATGAAACCCCTTCATCTATATACTTGAGAAAACAATCTCACAGTTAATCAACTGCAAGAGGACAAAAACTTTTATGTTTAAGTTCCAAGCCAAATAAAACAATCTTTCCACCTGGCAAAATGTAATGATATTTGAGACAAACATTCCTTATTAATTTAACAGCTTACACCATTCTTATGTTTTGTGCTACAACAGATAACAAAGTTGAGTACCATCTAATATTACCATCTCACCCATGTTTTATATTAGCAAGTGCATGCGTTTAGAGAATACGATTACTCAGCATTCACTACAGTGCTCAATAGATAGCTGGTTCTCATTATTTGCTGAACCTCCTGCTCTGTACTACATTTCACTCATTAATACTTTATCACACTCAATGCATCTTACTCTTCCCCCAGTGGGTATCAAATTCCTTGAAATAAAAGACTTCATTTTATACAGATTTTCATTCTTTAGCACTTATAGTTTTGGATCATTTGGCAAGTTCTCAAAACAGGTGTTTTAATAGAACTTACAGTGATATAGAGACATACAGAGATGGATATACATTACTAATTATTGAATAGTGCTTTATGTAGTTAAAATTTCTTTTATTTGATATGTGTGCCAATAGCCTGAAATAGCTATAATATGAATGGCCAAACCATCATTGTGGCACTGCACATATATTGAAATATCATTACAAAGATCAGGAGGGCTTTATGATCAAAAATTCTCTGTTTACCAAGAAGGTGAAAACCAAAGCTAAAAGGATTATGAGCTTGCAAATGCCGAGATTTAAGTTGAAGAGTGATAGTTTATATTTTTGTTAAATAAAGCATTATTACTTTCATTTTCATCAAGATTATACTTATGATCTCATTCATGCTTTCCTCTGTAACTTCTGATACGATAGCTTTAATCTTAGCTATGGAGAAATGACTGTTGAAGGTTACTTCTATTCCAAGGTTGTGTAAAGAGGCAAGGAAGTAGGAGGAAAACCTGCACAAGATGGGAAGTGTATGCAGTTCAATTTTTTCCTTCAGTATTGAAGATTCCATAGAAGAACTGTATATTATCTGAAGACGTCAGCATTAATGCTTGGAAATTAGCCATTAATGCATGAATAAAAGGGTAAGAATGCAATCCTGAAAGAAAATAGTTTTAATATCACAAACATTGAACATTCTTTAGCTGAACTTGAGCAGGTAGGCAGGTACATACAGATATATTGCCTAATCATGTGACAGAGGAATAACAATAGATTATTCAACCTGAATAGATGGGATTACGGTCTTCTCATAGTTACTTTTAGAATAAAAAAAAAAATGTTCATGACCTTTTCAAGTAAGAGACTATTTGAAGAGGAAGATGATTATTAAGATAATAATGCAGCATGGTACTGGAACAAGAACAGACATACAGACCAGTGGATTTGGATAGAAAACCCAGATATAAACCCACAAGCTTATGAACAGCTAGTCTTTGACAAAGGATCAAAGAAGATACAATGGAACAAAGAAAGTTTGTTCAGCAAATGGTGCTGGGAAAACTGGGAAGCTATTTGCAAAAAAATGAAACTAGATCACTACCTCACACCATATACAAAAATCAACTCAAAGTGCATTAAAGACCTAGACATAAGAATGGAAACCATAAAATACCTAGAAGCAAAGATGGGCCAAACACTACATACACTTCAGCGACATCTTTGAAGATGGAGCACCCAATGAAACGATAGTGAAGGCAAGGATAAGTAAATGGGACTACATCAAGTTAAAGAACTTCTGTACAGCAAAAGAGACATTACAAAAAACAAACAGACATCCCATTGATTGGGAAAAATTTTTCTCACACAAAACTAGCAATAAAGGATTGATCACAAAAATATATGGAGAACTGATGAAACCCAACAAAATTAAATTAAACAACTCCATCAAAAAATGGGCAGAAGTGGCCCTCCCTGGTGGCGTAGTAGGTTAAAGCACAGCACTGAGAAGCTAAAGCCACTTCCGCATGAGTTCGATTCCCGCCTGCCCCGGAGGTGACCACATGGCGCGGCAGACCTCTCCTGACACGCCCCCTGCTCCCCTCAGCAGTGTACTTCGTAGATCTGCCTGTTCTGCTCCCCACTCTGTCTCTGGTGAAGCCTCTCACCACCCGAGCCTCTGCCCTGTACCCCGGTTCTGTATGCACAAATAAATAAATCTTAAAAAAAAAAAAAAATGGGCAGAAGAGCTACAAAGACACTTCTCCAAAGAGGAAATGGAGATGTCCAGCAAGCTTATGAAAAAATGTTCAGCATCACTTATAATAAAGGAGATGCAAATTAAAACCACAATGAGATACCACCTCACCCCAGTGAGAATGGCACATCTTAAAACAACTAGCAACAACAAATTGGGAACTCTCTGCACTGCTGGTGGGAATGCAAACTAGTACAACCACTATGGAAAGCTGTTTGGAAGTTCCTCGAACTGCTAAACATGAAACTTCCATATGACCCAACAATTCTACTCCTAGGTACCTACACAAAAGACACTAAAACACTGATTCAAAAAGATACCTGCACTCCCATGTTTATTGCTGCTTTATTCACAATTGGAAAGACATGGAAACAAATGCCCAAAAATGGATGACTGGATTAAAAAGATGTGGCACATTTATACAATGGAATATTACTCAGCAAACAAGAAAAAGAAACCCATGTCTTTTGCAGCAACATGGATGGAGCTGGAACAGATCATGCTTAGTGAAATAAGCCAGAAAGAAAAGGAAAATACTGGATGGCTTCTCTCATAACAGGAATATAATGGAAGAGGCAAGAAAATAATGATAATAGATAATGATGAACAGCCATATACCAGAGACATTTTGTGGGGTTGGGGTGGGGAATGGGATCAAAAACAATGGGGGGGAGGGAAATGCACTGAAATGCACTGGACTATGGTGAGGACACATGGGTGATTTGGTGACGGGAAGCCCAAGGGGATTGCAACTGAGATGGAAAAATGCACAAAATTATGTAAAAA
>NW_004567104.1:51533198-51542438 GCF_000260355.1 Condylura cristata | reverse complement strand
TATATATAAAGACTTGAATATTAAAAAAGATAATACTGCAAATATGCAAACAATAATTCATATATTTGTATGAAATACTAATATTTCTTCTGAACCAAACTTTATTGTCAGCGAGCCTCATCTTGAGAAATCACCCGCAACTGAATTTGTATTGTTTTGCACCAACTTTATTAATGCTATTTCTCTCTGAGTCAAAACAAAAATATAATGCGACTCTTTATTGTAGTCTTATCTATAAAACATTTTATCTAAAACTTTGCCTTTTCTGGGCTGCTACAATTCAGGCTAAAATTAGTTGGTATTTTCATGCTAGAAGTTGATAATTTATGTTGATTCTTAGGCCACGAAAATTAAAATACACCATTTGTACTTGTGGGTTACAGGATGTCAAGAAGTGACAGGAGACACAGAAAGAAGTTGTAAGCTGGAGAGCCTCACACTATGGTGACATAAAGCATCTAATTATCAATGGTGAATTAAGCAAAACTTGTTTCCCACATGTTATAAAAATGTAGCAGTTTTGAAAGGCCTTGACTGTGAATTCCTTGTGTTTTATATATGTTCTGAGAATCTCTAATGTGGGCCTAACTCTAATAATATTTAATGTAATTCTTGATGTTTAAATTTAACATTACTTTTTTGCTACCTGTTTCCTGTTTTCCCAGCTATTCTCTTTGTTATCATATTCTGATTTTCTGCATTAGTTTGAATTATTTCAGTAGTTTTTAGAATTGTATCTTAATCAGTATGCTGGTTTTCTTTAGCTGTGCCTCTCTATATTAATTTTAAGTGTTCATTTAAGATTACATGTTTGCCTTCATTCTGAAATGAATATCACCTTTTTGTTGAATATTTTTCCTGAACCTGGTATCTGGGATAGCAGATTTCATTTCATTAGAATTCTAAAGTTATTGTGTGATTGCCTTTTAATTGCTGTTATTTGTGGTGATATCAATGACCATTTAAAAGTTTGCATAGTCATGTGTCTTTTTTTTTCTGGCTGCTTTGAATATTATATTTCATTTTTTAAAAGATTTTATTTATTTATGCATACAGAAATGGGACACAGGCCAGAGGTGCAGGGGCAGTGACAGGATTCACCAAAAACAGAGTGGGGAGCAGAACAGGCCTACTGACTGCTGAAGGGAGCGGCAGGAGAGACAGGAGAGGTCTGCTGTGCCATGTGGATCAACCCCAGGGGCCTGAGATCTTATTCACACTGTAGTGGCTGCGGTTAGCTTGCAGTGCTGTGTCCTAACCCATTGTGCCACCAGGGAGGGCCCAACACTTGAATTGTTAAGTCAGAACATCTAGATTTTCCTTTCAGAGCTTTAAACCTGCCTAGCATAGAGCAGACCACATCTTAGCAAAGTTGTAAAGTAAATATAAACACACACACAATAAAGTCACCTGCATTCCCAAAGCATGCATTTCCCCTTGCTGTCAGCTTATGGTTACTCTCCATTGTGCCAGGGATTTTATTAAAGCATTCATTCTTATCTAGAGAGAAGTTAGGTATGAGGTTTCCTGGTCATTCTCTAAAACAAAACCTAGAGATAATAAATCATTGTAATATTAAAATCAACTGGACTACAGGATAGAAAAATAAACTTAATAATATCTGGTAAATATGGATAGTATAGTCAGCCAATTATTGTCACTCCTGTACTAAACTCCAAACAGGCTAATTAGATCTTGATGACTTAAGTGATACTGTTCCTGTCATTCACATATGCTCTTGAGTGTTATGTAAACCTCAAAATCTTATAAAAGCTTATTTTTCAAATTTTCACAAATAGTTACTATCCAGTTAGAAGAAAAAAAAATAAGCCATTGGAAATAAAAAAAAAAAAAAGAAAATGTCTTGAAAAAAATTCTCATCCTGATAGCAGCATAGAATTTTCCGTCCCATATTTCTGTTTTCAATGCATGGCTGTAAACTACTTCTGAAAATGATCATTTTTGAGAAGAGATCACTATTTTTTCACAAGTACTATGGCTTGATGTGAAAAAGATCATGAAGGCTTCCATTTTTATCCTCCAATAAGAGAAAATTTTTATCAAAATTGGTTTACATTTTGTTAATTTCTGATGGTGTTTCTTTTGGGGTGTGTGTGTGTGTGTGTGTGCTTTCAATGTGTCTTCTCATTTTGCCTGTAATGCTAGGTCATGATCATATCATTTGCCGTATGTAGTCTTTTAAAGAAAACTTCATTCAGAGAGGAAAGGTCTGTGGAGTGATGAAAGAGGGAGCAAAGCTTTCATATCTTTGAGTTACTTATTTGGAAAGGAGAAAGTGCAGACAGCTTTTAATCAATCCTGTGATTTGGTGTGTTCTCACTCAGGAAAATTACAATTTCTACATCCCTTTGAGAAGAGAATGCTGGACCTTGGATTAGCAAAGTTAACAGAATCTTATGCAAGACTTTTTTTTTTTTTAATTCCTACAGAAGCTTTTGCTTAGTGACACTCTTCTGACACACATGCAGATTGCATCTGCTACATCAATCATTCCATCTTTATTCTGCAAATTTTAAAAGAAGGGATTTATTCATTTTAAATTACATGGCTGGCTTAGTTCTTGGAGAGAGATGATTAACTCAGGTTAAAAATAAAACATTAAAATACTGAGAAAATTAAAATTAAGATCAGGAAAATATTTTTTATAGTTTATGAATTTAATATCATCTTTTGTGAACTCACCATGGACCAGGCACCTTGATTAATCTGTGAATACACTAATGAATAAGAACTGCCCATATCATGAGGATATTTTATAAATTATGCAGCTATGTATATATTGTATTTACTAATTTTATCAACTGACTCAATCTAAAATATTATTTTAATACAGTAATCAATTGTTTTTTTCTTTACTATTCAGTAAGTTATTTGGGAATAGGTTTGTCTACATAATTCCCCAAAGTAAGTTATTTTTAAAATTGTTGGTAACCATCATAAGGAAAAGCATTTTTTATCTTTCTTCAATGACAACATTTTTAAAATAAGTAAAGATTCAAAATAAAACATCATCATCATTTCCATAATTTGATGTGTTTTTATTTCTCTTAAAGAATCAAAATAATGAGTCTGGAATGGACATCACGTATATATTTGAAAGTCAAATAAACCCTTTATTTTCCTAAAGTTTGCAGTTATTTTAGAGTGATTTCATATTTATTTGGCAACGTTTTCTGGGAATGAGTTTTGAAGCTATCTTGATACTCAGATCTTGATATGGAGAGTCTGTTAGTAACCACTATTGACAAACACAGATAGATATAACTTTAAACATTTTATTATTATTTCAGGTCCACTATTATTAACATTCTTAATAGTACTGTTCTGCCAATTTTCTTTTTTTTTTCTCATGGTCACGTTGTTTCAGGCTAATTATTGCTTCCATGACTATATAGGTCTCTAACAGATTTTTCAATTTCCATTCTCTAAAGAGCTGTAAAACCAGGCAATCAATTGTATTTTGAGTCGAGTGGTTATGAGAGATTTAAAAACAAAACATTTTCTTCATGTATAATAAAGAAAATAATACAATTTAAGCCTGGAAGAGGAAGTATTATTTCTTAGTAGATAATGATGAGAAGTGTACTTTTTTTTTTTTAGAGCATGTTTGTCTTTATTCTAAATGTAATATAATCTGTTTATATATCTTCAAGTGTGAGATATATTTATCTTTATGAAATGATGGTGTTTATTACCAGTAATATTCTTGAACACAAATTTATTTGTTCTTATGTTAATATAGCTATCCTTACCTTCTTTGAATCAATGATAGTGTTATATATATGTACTTTTAACTTTAACCTTTCTGTAATATTATATTTGATATGTGTTTTCTTGTAACTCATATACATTTTAATGTTACTGTCTAATTCCTATCTTTAATTTTCAATTGAGATATTTAGATTTTTTTTGATTATCACTGAATTTATCTCTTATTGTGCTGTTTTTATTTTTTTCTATTTGTTCTTACGTTTTCCCTAGTTTTCCCTTCCTTTGACATTCATGGCTTTTAATGAGTAATTTATTCACCTTTGCTTTTTATAGCTATAACTTTTATTTTAATAAAGCAGTTATTTTCTTCTAATTATTGATTGATTTAGGGTTTAGGGTTTTTATTCACTTTAATATTTAAAATATATTTTCTGTATTGTTTATGGCTACTTTTCATTTTTTCCCTTTATATAATGTGTCCCTAGTTGTAGCCCAGCTAATTTTAACCATCATGAGGATAGTATGCCTTAGACTAATTTTCTTCATGTTTTTTGTTCTTTGAGTGCATTGAACTTTTTGGTGAGCCTATTTTCTTCTTTAGAGATTTCGACTATGCTTATGTTAGACTAGCTCAACAGATACTATTTTCATATTTTTAATGCTTACTCTTTTTAGCTGATGTTTGATAGGTTCTCTTTCCATGTCTTCAAGTTCACTATACAATTATTTCTAAAATGTGTAATGTACTGTAAATTATATTCATGGTATTTTTTTTTTCAGGCATAGATCCTTTTTCTCTAGAATTTTGTCTTGGGGTTATTTTTTTATCTTCAGTTTTCTGCTTAACATCTTCGTTCATCCATTGACCTTCTTAGACATGCTGAATATCATTATATTAAATGCTTTAACGCCCATACCAATTAATGCTAACATTTGTTCAATTCCTGGATTTTTGACTCATTATAGTTCTAGGTTTCTGCTTATTTTCTTGCCTGGTAAGTTTTTATTATGAATTATATGTTTTCAGTATAGATAACACACACATGTATTTTCTATAAACATCTTTTGGCGTTGTTATGAGGTAAAGTTTAAGTCACCGGAAGTTTGAACTTTTTCAGAATTTTAAAAGAAGTTTTATTAGAAAGAGCTAGAACAGCCATTAGTCTGTGGCTAATTTTCTACTTACAATATTTTACTGAGTACTCTAAATGACACTTTGTGAATTATGGGTATTTTGCTTTATGTTTGATGAGAAGATAATCCTTGTGAGTTTCAAGGGTTATTCTGTTTAATCCTTTAACACAATTCTTTCCTTAGATTCAGGTATCTTCCTCACAGATATGTGCTCATCAGTATTTATCATCAGTGATAAATATGAGATATCTGGGACACTGTCTCTATGACTCTGCCTAGGGAACTATAGCTTTGAGCTCTCAAATCTGTCTTACAACTACAGAAGATTTCCAGGCACTGCATGGATTGCCCTCCTTGGCTTGGAGTTCTTTCCAGATAGTAGACTGGAGAGAGTGCTGGGCTCTTCTGTTTTGTTTTCTTTCTCGCAGGGATTACTGTTCTTTGCTGTCCAATACCCATTACCAAAAAAGCTTTTATAATGCACACAACACGCACCCCTACACAGGATGTCTGTTCTTAAGTTGTGTCCCACAAGGAGATAAAACCAGGTCTTTTTACTCCTTTTTGGCCAGAATTAGAAGGCATTCATTATGCTATTAAAGGATTACATTTAATGGTTCAATGCTTTTTATTCAAATAAAACTTTATTTAAATGCACCTTGATTTAATCATTCCTTGTTCTTGCAGTTTTACTCGTGTTATTATCCTCTTTGGCTATATATTAGTATAGTCGATATTTTATAAATAAATAGTGTTATTCATCCCCAATTATTTGCAAGTTAATCATTAGAAATAGACATGAAACAAAATATGTAATATTTTGAGAATTGTGATAACTTTTACTTCAATTTTGAATCACTTTTTGAAAATACTGATATTCTGAGTAGACTTTATTATGACAATGAAGGAAATCACAATTCAAAATTACCATCCAAAATATTATTAATAACATAAGATTTCAAATATATGAATAATTATTGTTTCATATTTAAAAACATCTGAATGTTTTACTGAACAACTTCCAAATGATAAAGACTTGGTAGAACATTTTCTACAAATAAAAATATTTGAGCATTAATATTTTGCCACATATGTATATATGCACAAATAAGAAAATTTAGAATGCAATGTATTTGCAATAAAAAATACTTCTTTGCGAATTTTGACAAATTGATTTATGAAGCTTAAATTTTTCAAGAACAAAACTTAAAAATAATTAGTTATGTGAAAATTTAAACCTCTATATAACCTACTGAAGCTTTAGAATTTTGTTTCTTGCAGTAAACATTTCAAACTAATAGAAAAATTAACTTCTTCCAAGTGAACTCAACAGTATCTAATCCACTTTAAAGAATGTGAAACTTTAATCTGTTGTGCTATCAAACAAAATAAACTACCTGAAACAAAGAAAAACATGTTTTGAGTGTAAAAGTTGTACTTTGTATCATGCTTTTAATTAGCCTAAGAAAGATGAAAATTGAAAATGATGCTATAATTAGTGGTATTAATGAAAGAAAATATTAATTTATTTCTTCTTGGAAGGAGAGATTTCACAGATTTTTTGTTTTTAAGTAGGCAATCTGATGATTTTTGAGAGCAGTAGAAAAATCTGTATCTCTACTCCAAAGCTACAGAAAGTTGAGGCTTTATCACTGGTTTTCCTTAAAAACTTCTTACCACTTTTTTTTTTTTTTACAAAGGATATTAGTCATTAATTAACCATTTATTTAATTCAGTCACACCTGCATTCATTCAATAAGTTGATAAATCCTCTCTTCAGGCTTCCCTTGTTTCCAGTTGCCATACTGGTTTGCAGCTGCACAGAACACATCCTCTGGTTCCCTCCACTCCACCATACTACCACTCACAGAAAATGAGAGACTTTAATTGAGACCCAGACACTGAAGGAAGAAAGATTTTAAGGAAGTTTCAATCACCCTTTGGCCATCCAAACAAGTACTACAGGAAATTAAAGTATGGGTAACCTAGTGTTTTCCAACTTGAACTGCGTAACCACCTTCTCTCAAGAAACTATCAGGGTTAATCCCATCATTCCTCACTTTGTGATTTTTTTTTAGTTATTTGGACTGGCCAAGACATCCCTGCCATCCATCATCAAGTGAACTCTCATTCCCACACTAACCCCTATGTCCATTAATCTCCTCTAATCTCCTAACTCCCAAGCCCTTCAAGTGTGCCCTTTGGAAAGCACCCTCTGTCAACAGCACAGCACTGACGTGCTCGAACTCTGGGCTAAGTGGTCCCTTTATCCTCGTCCTCTAATTGAAACCTGGTTATTGTACAAACAACATCCCTTTCCTACAGTTCTTTCAAGACATTTTGCAAGCTCAAGTTCACTACGTATATTTTCCTCCTTTTCCTGTGTACAGTTTCTCATACAAATCATTCCCATTTGCCTTTCTAAAAACAAAAATTAAAATTTGACCTCCTTATACCACTCTTAGCCCACTACATAGTCCCATCTCTCTGCTTTTACTTTTATTTTTGCCTCTTATGGAAAATGGTGCTACTTTTTACCAACATTCAATCCTCATGCTGCACAGCTTGAAGCCTACCGCTTCACTAAATCTATTATTTCCAAAATTGCCAATGATCTAGTTGTCAGAAACCCAGCTATGTCTTTCATGAAACATTGTCTTGCTTTGAATTCTAGTTGTTGTTTTTTTTTTTTTTTTTCTCACCTCACATTTGTCTCCTTTGATAGTCTCACCTTGTTGACGTGATCCACAGTTTGGTCCTGAACTTCATTTCTTCATCTCCACTGAGTCACACCCCCTATTGTAACTGGATAATGTGGCTCCCAGAGGCCATAGGGAAGGTGGCTTTGAGCACACAGGCTACCTGACTGTGGAGGTTCCTCCTCCCCACTCCAGGTGGTTTCTGGCCATAGATCCCTGAAAACAACAGGCCTTCAAGCCTGCTCTGATCTGTGTGCAGGCTGAGCCAGCTCTTTTACAGCTAGTGCCAGAGTCTAAAAATGCAACAGTGTACAAGCAAAATGAACCAATCAGGTCAAGTGCACTTCGTTAATTATTCAGATTGAAAAATGAGAAACAACCAGTTTGGTGCTAAATAGTCCAATCAAAATCTTTATATTGAAAATGGTCTAATCAGACTTATAGGGTGGGGCGACCTGAAGGGAATATAAGGCAGCAAGAGTCAGCCTTCTGTCAGTATCTGGTGAGAGAACGCTTCATGGGACCATATATGAAAAAAAAAAAAAAAAAAAGGATTCTGCTCCCAATTCCTGAAGAGAACACAAGTGATTGACCTCTGTGGGGCTCACCAGACTTCACAGATATCTAGATCTCCACATCCCATAGACCTTCACAGCTGGATTTCTTCTGCTCTTAGCCTAAGAAGAAAGAAGGGAGTCAGAGTCAGTTTGCACCAGTTTCCAAAAAGAGAAAGATTCTTTGAACCACCTTCAAAAAAGAAGGATTCACTAGGCCACTTTCAAAGAGGGATTTGGCAGACAGCTTCTGAAGAGAGAAGCATCAAGCACCTCCAATGATTCAGATGACTTCCACATTTCTAGATCCAAGCCTCCAGACCTCCAGACCAATACATCTTCTTGGGCCCTCACAGAGACTCAGCTGCTGTACCAGCCCCTGGCCCTGTCTCTCACATCGCCTACAAGAAGCACCCTCAGGCTTAGCCCAGGATCTCAACCAACAGACAAGCAAACAAAAACTCCTTATGCTTCAAAACATAGCTTAAAAATTTTTTGAATATGCTCATTCCTTCCATACCTCAGTCTACACATAAAAAATTAGAAGCTTGTTGGAAGGAAAGGGACATCTATTATTAAGGGGAAAAAAATGTTCAGTTAATAGTTGGTCCTATTACAATGCAGACACACTGGAAGATAGATCCAGACCTGAGATGCCCAAAATTCAAAAGCCTTTAAAGAATAAAATAGAAAATAAGAGGGTGAAGAAAGGAGAAAATGAATTAAATTAGCAAAACAAATCAGTGGCATTAGAAAGTTTGAAAATCAGGATAGTATAGAATCTCATAGAACAATGTCTCATTAATTTTCTGCTTTAGTTTAACAGATCTAGCTAATTTGTCATGTTATAAGACGTTTTTGAAAGTTAACTTATGAGATTTAATTAACATAGCATGGAGGCATTGATTTGTGACCTCCTTATCTAAAGACTTTACTTAAAGTCTTCAAAAATTTTAAACAAGTGAGATATTGGAAAACTAATGACTCAGGACACAATATGTCGAGAAAACTAGATATAAAACCGAACTAGAAGCGATTCCCTATCTGTCACACTTGCTCTAATACTAGTTTACATCTTAGTATACTACCTGAGTGACTTTGGGATAGTAATAATTTATATA
>NW_004567104.1:51502226-51533092 GCF_000260355.1 Condylura cristata | reverse complement strand
GTGCAGGTGTGGGGAGAGGATTCACCAGAGACAGAGTGGGGAGCAGAACAGGCAGATCGTGGTAGTACACTGCTGAGGGGAGCAGCAGGTTGGCCTGGAGTGGTCTGCCGCACCATGTGAATCACCTCTGGGGTGGGGATCGAACTCATGCGGAAGTGGCTTCAGCTTCTATTGCTGTGCTTCAACCCACTGCACCACCAGGGAAGGCCAGTAATAAAATTTTTTTAAGTATAAATTTTCTCACTTGCAAGTAGAACTATGTTAATTTTTATTGTAAAAATGTTATATAATATATACAGAACAATTGAAACACTAACACCATAGAATTAAGCTCAATATATAGAAGCTTTTATTTATTAAAAAAAATAAGTGGCCCTCCCTGGTGGCGCAGGTTAAAGCACAGGTTAAAGCACAGCATTAAGAAGCTAGAGCCACTTCTGCATGAGTTTGATCCCTGCCTGCCCCTGAGTTGATCCATGCTGCAGCAGACTACTCCAGGCCAGCCCGCTGCTCCCCTCAGCAGTGTACTTCCTCAATTTGCCTGTTCTTTTCCCTACTCTGTCTCTGGCGAATCCTCTTATCGCCCCTGAACCTCTGGCCTGTACCCCAGTTCTGTATGCACAAATAAATAAATCTTAAAAAAAAAAAGTTATTCTCACTTAGAAAATCATTATGTTCATCTACTTATAAACACAGATCCAATGCTATTTTCAAAGAATGTGTCTCTAGGATATACTTACTACATCATAAGCCATGTTAGTAACTTTCTTCTATGATTATGGATAGTAGCTATAAAGAAAAAAAGGTAGATTCCCTTAAAACCATGAAAAGTATCAACAATTGAATGAGAAAGTTCCATAATAGATTCAAAATTGCATATGATGTTAAAATTTATTATTTTGAGCTACCAATCTTATTTTTAACACCCATTCCACTCCTGCATAGCATTCTCAGCACTGGTTTGACCTTGTGCTTTGAATAAATGCAAATGTCTTACAAATCCCCCCTCACCACTATTAATTAGATAACACCAGGCACATTCAGGGTTGTGTACCTGCAGTCATCATCAACAATGAGAAAGGCTTGGATTTGTACTTAACAATGTGCCATGAAGATACCTTCTCCCATAATTTTGAAATTGGAATCGAAGAGAAGCAGTTCTCAATCTTTGCATAGAGCAGGACTAACATTCTTAACATGAGAAAGCCTGGAAATACTCCTTGTCTTGTTTAGGGTTGTCCCTAGAGCTTGCTGTTCGTGCAACTTTTGGTGGTTTGTTTCTGGGAAGAAATGTACTTCCCTTTGGGCCTAAGCTTGTTCAAGCTGGATGTCCTTCATTTCAAACCAGAGTGTTCTGAGAAATGTTTATTGTTATTCATTAACTCCTTGGAAGAGCAAAGCACAACACAGTTAAACAAAATTGTCTTCACATCACATCATTTATATTGGAGAGTTTCCGGGTGGATGATCAAACTTGAGGAAATAGTGAATTTTTTAAAGAGCAAGTCACTGATCTTTGAGATTACTGGATTAATTCCTCCTGTATTGTAACTTTCCCATTTTTAGAGGGAATAACAGTGTTATTCCCAGTGTTAGAGGGAATAACCTGCTCAGCCCAGATACCTAACAGTGTTACTCCCTTCCCTCACCGATAGGGAACAGTTTGGTTTGAATGGAATTCATCTGTTTAGCCCAAAAGTGTTCTGTCCCAGCAGCTGATTAAATGAAGGATTTAGTACTTTGTATCAAGGTAAAACTCTAGTATTTGCATTAAACTTGGGTTCTACCCACTGGTTGTTCAATTTGCTAAGAAATACAAGATGCCTGCAATGTAATAGGACCCTTGGTTTTAACAATTGTCATGTATCTTAATCTTCTTAGCTTTTTTACACCCTTCTTTGTCCAACAGTTATTTTTAATTGTTACATACCATCAGATGTGTAGGTTTTCAGAATATAACCTCTCAATAATTTCATAATTTTTAAAGCTGTTATTATTTTAACATGTTCAAGCATTGAATCATCACCAAAAGAAATAAGTATTAAGAAAATGCTATCCCTCAATTTATAAATGGTATTGAATATGCCATTATCTTCTACCAGTTTTATTACTAAAGAGAAGTAAAAGTGATGGTCTCTGAGATAACTGCCTGAAAAAGGTTTTAATTTTGTTATTTGTTCAAACATGGCATTAGCAGATTTTCCCACAAGTGATGGAGCCATTCCCTATTTGGAGCTTGCACAAAATAAACAAAAATGTTTCTTTTCTTATCTCTTTTAAAGTACAAACAAAGTTATAAAGGCAGTGCTTGTTAGAAAAGAATAAGATGTTCTCACCAGCCATGAAAGCATGGTGGCACACAGAAGTGGATATATTGGCTCTGAGACCATTTTTTGAGCCACTGTTTTTGCTTTCCAGCCTCTGCTGAACACGCAAACTCCATTTCTCCATTCAGTCTCCAGCTACTCCTTCCTCATGTTGCTCTCTTTCTCACATGCAGGTTGCAAAGGAATCATCTCTATTCTGTACTCCCAATATTGTCCTGAACATGAGAAAATTACTAAGTGTATTGACTGATTGAATACAACAATTACTAAAAATACTATGAAAATAAAATGACCAGGAAAAAATCCTAATACAATTCAGTAAGGGGAGCTATTTCTCTACTTGTATCAATTCAGGCATCATAATAACACTGTCAGGAATGAGGTGCTCAGCCCAGATTCCTATGACATCAAAATGAACACTACTATATTTATGAAGAAAAGAAATCAAAAAATGTAAATTCACTGAAAATTCCTAACTTTATATTATAGAATATAATACACATTTTACTACAAACTTCATGAAAACTACTTAATAAATAATGTAAGATGATAGACTCTCATACAATTTCATATAGAAAGGACTTAATAACAATAGTATAGACTTGCTCTGTGCTTCTTGGGCTATACATAATTGAATAATGCTCTATACCAAGAATCCAGGTGAAAAAAAAATCATTATTCACTTATGAATAGAGGAGTTGCATTTGAATGTGTATTTCTTATCTATTTATATTTGTCTTTCCTGTACCTTCTATATACTATTGACACTACTGTTATCCAGGCCTTACTTATCACAAGCAACCACTTTTCATCCAGTAAGGCTTTATGCTGCTCTTTAGAGGCTGTAACTTGATTATCTAAGAAGACATTATTCCATATACTTAGTTTAATATATGTCCATTATTTGTATTAATTAAAAAATGGGGTTTTTTCTATGTTTGATGACCTGGAAGTTCTCTTTCCCTTTTCTACTACCTACTGATATGAGGCACTCTATCTAAATCGATGGGGGAAAATTCAATGAAGAATCTTTATGATAAAAATGGCAACTTTCAGATAAAGATACAATATGAAACAACTAAGCTCTCCCCAGTTGAATGAGACAGAGATATTGTGAAACTTCCATCAGAAGCTCCCTGGAAGCATATAGTTCAATGGTCTAGATATTAGACAATATTATGCTGGTTGCATCAGTAATAAAAGCATCTGCATCTTGAAATGCTTTTAAAATTTACTTCAGAAGATTATTTAAATGAGTGCTTATAAAAGGCTGTATAAACCACATTTGACCAACAAATAGAAAAAGCATCATTATTCATCATTAGATGAAACCTTCTGCATATTAAAGTTGAGAGATGATGCTACTTCTGGCTGCTGAAATCAAGTTTTTCAACCAACTCCTTTCCTCCCCCACTTCCAATGTGTCTGAAATAAATTAACTTGCATAGTAGTGAATGAGGGGATGCCTATAATTATCTTTAGGATAAAAGCAGAAATCTTCAGATTACTTACAGGCTGTTTAATGATACCTCTATTATTCTTAAATAGATTTGTTGATGGGGTTTGCATGTAATTACTTTTCATGATGTACAATAGAGCACTTTTAATGGGACATTACTCAAAGAGATTTATTTGAACAATGACATACACAACCCATCTGCAATCATTTATTTTAAGCCTACACATTTCTCTATGTTTGTAGAAATACCCTCCAAATATCATCATAAACTGTCATGACTGATTCCTTGATAACTTTTCCCTAAAATCCTGAAAGAGAAAATGAGGTATGACTAATTTTTTCTTTTGTGTACTAACCAAAATTTTGGATATTGTTGGAGCAAACATCACAATAGTAATTTTCAGAATTGTTTTTGCTGTATTCTGCATTGGATATGGTTTACAATGACACAAATTGAATTCCAAGGCATCCTTTGAAATGAGGAACAAAATGCTTTTCCTTACTATAAAACTTCTGGGTCTGGTTCTTGTTCTTTTTTTTTTTTCATGTCCTGGAAAAAAACACAAAATTTTAGTTAATTTAGAAGTTTTTGGAAATTGTCTTTGGTAGCAGTGGAAGAAAAGAGTTAGGAGCAGAAAATTATATATCATGCATTGTTTCTGAAACTGACCTATCATTGAGTTTGGAAGACATAGGGATGAAGTATCTGATCCAGTTGCAAGTGGGTTGCTTGGAATTAAGGATTCAGATGGGCAGGAATCATGCACGTGAGGAGAAGCCTCCTGTGAAGTCAGCTGGTAAAAGCAATAGAACAAGGTTAAGCAGATATAATAATATCAAGAGGTAAATATTTGTAACTTTTTACTGCACATGTAGGGTTTCATAAGCATAGAGGTAGGTCACAGTAAGAGAAAAGAAATGATGAGAAACATGTAAGTTAACCTTTTTGAATAGGAATGCCGTATGCAGGAGTTTCCCAGCCATCAGCACTGTCCCTGAAGACCATTTATACTTCACAGCATTAATATTCATTAGGTGTAATGCCATATGTTGCACAGCAGGATGCCTTGCCAGCAGACTGTTTGTCATAAAGCCAGATTTCATACAGCATTGTAAAACAAACATTATCATGATAAATACAAAATGACAGGCTAATTAAGAGAATCTTAATTGCCATTTTCCATAATAACATTTGTTTAGTTGTATCTGCCTTTGTGCAAGCATCCTTCTTGCGCAACTTTCATTCTGTGCACCTTTCTCATCATCCCCCACTCCCCAGGGAAAATTATGCCACATATGATTTAAAGTACTTAATGCTTCCTTTCCCCCTCCCACAAATCGATTATATGGTAATAAATATCTGTGTGCCACTTATGTTTGCAAACATTAACCTTTAATTTTAAAGGCATGGCAGACACCTCTAATGCAGGTGGTACATTCACAAGTCAGATGAAATAATAAATTGCAGAAATAAATACAAATTCAAACTTCAGATCTCTCCAAATATTTTGTGAACTATTTATAGCTAACTTTTTTTTTTTAGTTGAAAAATCCATCCTGGATTTTGGAAGTCACTATACACATTTAAAAATAGAACCTGAAACACATTATATTTTATTGAGCAGCTCTCACCAAGCAAAGAGAGATGATTTACCACTTTATATTAGTGAATAAAGGGCCTCTAATCTTCCCTCAAGACTTATGCATCATATTTTGCAAGCTTCCTAACTGCTAGTCCATAAAAAAAGATACTACCATCTTTTGTCATTTATATTATAAATATCTTATACTTTTCTCCTCTTCCTTTATAATATGCCTACTAAAGTGTGGTTTAAATATAAAGGTATACTAAAAAGTAATCATTTTTATTATTATACTGTTCTAGTCCTTAGATTTCCTGTATTGTGACCTGATTAGACTCAAGAAGATTCAAAATCAAATTGTACTAATAAATATTTAATTACCAGATCTTAGATGGAAGGAGGAAGCTTTGATGTTGGGTTGTTTGATTTCAAGGTACCAATGAGGAGACACGTAACAGGAAAATGGAAAGAAAATGTGCCTGATTGGCTGTTATTAAGGTTGATGTAATGTATAAACATATAATGAAGTAGTTAGCAGTAGAAAGTCACCAGATCTGAGTTCTCCATTATGGGCAGAAAAGGGAAAACATTCTATTAATTTGTGTGTATTTCCATGTTTTAGAAAAAAATGTCTAAGCTCAGGGATGGCAACATTAAGTATATGTTTACATAGTGTATTAGTAATTCTATTGACAAATATTAGCCAAAGATTATAAGTATATAGGCAATTAAATTGGTATAACCAGAATTGCACTAATATTAAATGAAGCAGCAAAAATATCAAGACCTGCCAAAACATCTAGAAAAAAATAGTGAACACATAACATTTCTTATGATCCTACTAAAGATTTTTTGAGAAAAGTTTATGATATTTTGAATATTATTGCTCATCTTATAAAAAAATTTATCTTATTTAAAGAATAATATATTAAGTTCAATTTTTTTGAAGGGAGGCAGTGAAAGACTGAATTTATCACCTTTTAAGATTTATGAAAAGTCAAATGAGAAAATTTATTTTCAAAAAACTAATATGAAAATTTCTCAACTTTCTTCAAAACTACCTTATCATTTTGCAATGTGATATACATTATATTAAACTTAAAAATAAACTTGAACTTGGACAATTCTACTTCACTTGATGTCTTTAGATGTTCCTCCAGTTAATTATTTTGTGAATCATAGTTATATATCCTTATATAATAAAATGTCATATAATTACTAGTTTTATCATTTTAATAACCATCATCACTAAACTTGGCTTGGAATCATGAATCTACCACTTGCTAATCATGAATCTTCCACTTCAACTTCTTTAAGAAACTTACCTTCTCTGAGTATAGTTTCATTAAGATAAAAAAAAAAGGGGGGGAGCGTTGTGTTTACCAAAGTTACTAGCAATGTAACAACAGTAATCATTATTAGTTAAACGATTTAAGTTTCTATATGTACTTAGATCAATGTAGGATATGAAAACATATTCTTTCTTTCTCTGGCCTTATTTAATAGAACTGTCTTTCATTCTACAGTAACAGTTTCAAGTTATCTTTTATTTATCACAATGTGGCATTCCTTACGATATTAGTTCAGCTAAAAACATAACATGGTTATTAGTTATGAAGTTTGGATGAAGTAAATTTCTGATAAAAATGTAAGCTAATGCTATTTTTTGTTGTAATCAATACTGATTTGATTACAACAAATTTATATTCCATCTATAGGTTAATAATTAAAAAATGCTGATTGGAGGACTGAGGAGGTATTTCGAATTTTTACAGACATATCACTCCTTCTTTTTGAATTTTTACAGACATCACTCCTTCTTTTCCATGAGTTTATCCTTCTCACAAATTAATATAAATCATAAAAATATAATATATTGTAAGTTCAATAACATTGGTGAAAGTATAGACCTATTAAATACTAAAACATAAATTTCAATTACTATCATCTTATTTATATGCCATATGTAGTTTTGTATTTCTAATAACAATATCCTTGCTAAAAATCCCCTTCAAAAAATAATGAAGTTCAAAAATTTTTTTCATCATTTCAATTTTCATTCTTAGAATGAGTTTCAGGAATCCAAAATTATACTTGAAAGTGTGTCAAAGTCAAAAAATTCTCAAAATTAATAAGTGTTTGGTTTCATTATTGCTTTTTAAATTAATACAAAAGTACTCATCAACACCCCAATCATTCTAAAACATTTCAGGGCATTAAACAACAAATAAAACCAACAATTAGATCTGAAGGGATAACCCCACATGTAAGACACACTCTTCTAAATTTCAGGATACTATCTTTCCAGACTTATTCATGAAACTAAGAAAAGAACACAACTCTGTCATGTTATTAACATATGTAAGTATTTTAACTTTTGAAGTCATAAAAAGGGAAGGAAAATACTGAAAGATAAAATGTATTTATTAAAACAAAAGAATCACACTCTCTTCCCCAAACATTCCAACAGTTATAATCTTCCTTTACTGAATAAGCTTCATATATGCCTGTCCTCTCTGAGTTTCATACTCTTGTAATTTAGTTCAGAAAATTACTTTCATTTTAAATTTAAGCTACATATTTAATTTAAAATGCATTTCTGAAACTAGTGATTTAAATATATTTCTTCATGAAGATAAAATACATTGAGCAGTTAGATCACTAAGCTAAACAACTTAATTCACAGTTGAAACAAAAAGGTAAATGCCTAAATTTCATTATAAGGGAAGAAAGAATCATGAGGAAAATTGACATGTAAACTAAGAAATATACATATTTTTGTAGAAAATTCATATTCTGGGTATGTACTGCCATAATCTATTTATCATTTCATAACATGTAAAGTGTACTTATTATAAAGTTACATTAAACTAGTAAAGTTTACTGGTTTACGCTAATACCCTTACTAATTAAATTTCTAATTAATTGTTAAATTCACAGGGAAACATCTACTTACCTTGGCTGCATGTGACCCAGCGTTAAGTTTTTTTCAGTTTTGCTAAATGTTTGGTTATAAAGATCAACTGCTCTTGGTATAAAAACTGAAACCATTTTCTGAACATCAATTTGAGTCAGAGAATAAACATTTTTGTTGTTTGTTTTTTTAAAGCTTATGTCACCAATTTACTCTTAGAAATGTCAACCCAAAACTGAGTTCAATAAAGTGCAACTTACAGGGAAGCAGATTAGGCAAGTGTAGTTTGGTACAAAACTAACCGACTCCTGACTTCTGGGCAGATTTCGCGGCTACCAGGAGAGCATCTTTAACATGGAGGCGAGTGCTGCCCGCTGGCTGCGTTGGTGCGTGCACAGCTTCAGGTTCCGGTCCTGCTCTGTTCTCTGGATCCTCTCCCTGTGGTTGGAATGGCTACACCTGAGCACTTAGTGAATGAAGCACCCAGCACCCCTTCAGTGATTCCTTGTTAAGAATTAAGATGTTAATAATTTCGTGAATTCTCTAAACTTTAATCTTGGAACTAGAGATTACTTAGTGGCATTTAGCTGATCATCAATTTTTTTCTTTTGATTGGTTGATCATCAGAAAACATTTCTACATGTTCTTTACAGGTGGGCAATACTTCTCACGGTTACAGTTTATATTCGTTCTATACAAGTTTTGTTTTTGTTACTGATACAGTGTGGTAACAGTTGTGTTTTAGATCACTACTATTCAGAAAAGTCTAAGAGAAATACTATTTTCACTAATGATATAGAGAATGATATGCAAATGACATCTGAAATTAATATTTAGAAAACCTAAGATAGTAATTAGGAATTAGGAATCACATGATTTTTAAATATTAGAATAATAGTCATTTAAATAGCATGTGATTTGTATAAGTAAAATTTGATCTATCATTTTAAGGTCAATGAATGATAGTTTTTAAAAATGTAATAATGTAAGCAAAGATGTTTTATAATAAAATGTGTCATAGCTAAATTTAAAATGACTGCATGGTCAATAAAATATTCTGAGAAAACAGATCAAGAAAAATTACCTAAACTTTTCACTTCCTGTGTTTCATGATAAATTTGGCTAGCACCGTCACCACTTATATTTCTTTAATTTCATAGAAGTAATATAACATATATCATTGTATAATTTTTGTTATTTCATGGTAGAGAACTCATATAACAACTGAAAAACCAAAAGTGCATTTCTTATACATAAGTCCCTGGTGTTATATACAGCTAATAATGCCAAGGTAACTGTCTAGTGCTGAACCTATAAATTAGCACCATAAAACATTTGTCTGTTGATTATTATGAGTTCTTCTATCCAAACCATTTAAGTGCCATTGCAAAGATAAAAAAAAAAAAAACTTACTGTAATCAACTGAAGAGTGTTTGGAAAAATTATAAAAAATAACTAACAAAGATAGTAAACTATCTGCAAAGACATATAAGGAATCCTGCGTTGTTCAACCACCATCCAAACAGTCTTTGCAAAAAGAGACAGCCTGAAATATTGTAAACTTTCTGCTTTTGTGTTTTGCTTATTTTTGTTTCAAATGTTGCTGTTTACTTTTTTATCTGACTCCTTTGTCCTACTTGTAATATAGCTGATCATTTTCCTTAAGAAGTCTTCCTTACATTAATTCCTAAAAGTTGCTCTAATGTCAGCTCAAAGTTTGTTTTTGAACTTACATTTTGTAGATAGTTTATTCATTATTACATTATAGCAACTTTTTAATCTTAATATATGTGCCTTTAAGTTTATCATAAATGTACATCTGAATTTAGCCATAGTGTTTATATATGTAGGCAGGCACACAATGACAGCAATCATAAAAGGAACAAATGATCCATATCTCAGGTGTAACACATTTAAATTCAGGCATACAGAAAAATCATTTTACTTTGTTCTAACTAACTCTACTCACTCAGAGTCTTAATCCTACTAAACCTTTAGAATATGTGTAACCTTAGTTTCCTCAGTAAAATTTCTGGTGGATGTATATAACACAAAAGAGCATAAATGTGTTGAGGAAAGGAGGGTTACATGACATTCAGGTTTTTCTGAAGCAAAAGAGCATTTTCCCAGATGGTTTCCTACAAATCCCGACACCATGACATCATTTTCTGTCATTCCATGTTGCTATCTTTCCCAAACATGCAGGTCCTGGAGTCCAGTATTTCTCAGTGCTCCACAAAGCCACGGGGATATGAGAACTCACCAGTTATCACTCTTAAAAAATCACAAAGTCTTCTGTGGAGTGTATCCAGCTCCTCAGTGCATGTGGCTCCCCTTAAGAGGACCCATGCCATTTCAAATTTTCATTGCCTCCTGCCTGCTTCTCTTCACACAAAGCTCAGGTTCTTAGTCTAATCTGGAGCAAGCAAATTTGATAAGGTCAGAAAATATTTTCCCCTACAAAATTTTTTCAAAGTATTTCTTCCATATGTTTTTCTCTTAAAAAAGAAAATTAAAGAAAATATGGGTCCTCCCTGGTAGCCAACAGGTTAAAGCACAACACTACAAAGATAGCTGCAGCTGCTTTAGCATGAGTTTGATCCAACCCAGGGAGGTGACCCACATGGTGCAGCAGACCTCTCCTGTCTCACCCGCTACTCCCCACAGCAATGTATTTCCTCTATTTGCCTGTTCTGTTTTCCCCACTTTGTCTCTGGTGAATCCTCTCACTGTCCCTGCACCTCTGGCCTTACCCCAGTTCTGTATGCATAAGTAAATAAAACTTATGAAAAACTCATGTGGCAAATTCATAGCCAGTGAAAAGACAACCAATCCCAAATACCTTCATTGTTTGACATATGATGTATCCTTACTATCCTTACACAATTTTCTTAAAACGTGAATTAGTTGCCAATACTATTAAATCTGAATTTCTAGCTTCTTCTGGAAATTTAAAACATTGCTACTTAGGAGATCCTCTGTGCATCATAAACACAAATGGTTGAGTTAGCCTTGTTCACCTAAGATGTAATGTGATCTATATCTCATTGCCATTTTCACCACTCCTGAAAACTGTGGATCATTTCCTTTGCCTTCTGTCAGTGATCACTCACTGCTGATTCTCTTGCATCTGACCAAGTCACTCTTCCACTGGGCCTATCTTGGCCTCTACATGCATTTGTTTTTGCATGTAGGACAAATGGCTTAAGGTTTTGAAAATCATATATAAAATTTTTAGAGAACTTTTTCCTCCCTTGTTATATTCCTTGATAGAAATAATAAACATAGGACAAGTAATTGTTTCTTAAAGACCAAGGAAAAGAATGCACACTAAAACAAGAAAGGGCTAAATCGATATTTAAAAACTGTTATTTCATTACTGACTTGTCAAATAGCATCTATTATCCTAATCATAACATAAACTGTAAAAATAGTCTTTATAAAGCCTTTAAAAGTGACATCTGTTTTCAAATACATTAACATGTATATATTACTTTATATTTTTGAAAAATTTTAGAGTTCATTTAACAGTTTAAAGAAAGTCAACATTTTTAGAAACATGATTGAGAGTACTGAATTATAATTAATTCAAGGTAAAACCAATGACTTAAAACATACATGCAAAATGTGAAATATTTTACCAAAGATGATGAATGTAGAGTTGCAGCAATTGTGGCATGCTACTTAGAGCTGCACTAAAATGGAACCAGAAGTTTCTGTCTTTCAAAGGACAGACTCTAGTCTGTAAAAAATTGATTTTCTTGCAGGTGAATATCATAAACATGCTGATGCTATACTAATTTCTCACAGTGCTATATGCATAGTAAGACCTTGAATTAATTGGAGGAAAGTGACTGAATATTGAGTGGAAGGAATGAATGGAGTTCCATTAAATGTGATACATTTGGTATAGTAAATAGCGCATGATATATATTAAATAAATGCATTCAACACAGATTCATTTTCTCGGAAAATAACCTTCATATTACTCAGACATAAAATAGAAACTCTTAGACTTATAAACAGGCTCATAGAAATTTAATAGTAGCAGATACTTTTCTAAACATTTTTCCAAGCTGTCCCATACTTCCTCAGGTATCTCAGCATGAGCTAGCATGGTTAGTGGAAAATATGTCATATTTTTACTTCTATTTTTTCTTAGTGATGGTACATATGAGATTTGAGTCCAAGTTGTTGACACCATGACCCCAAACTTGATGTGGCAGAACTAGGAATGGAGTAATAATTTGTTTACGCAATCATAATGTGTGCTAGATAATCACAGAAATTGAGTTGAGAGAATCTGAACTGTATTTGTGTTGCATGAATTTTTTTTATACCTTCTTATTCCTTACTGTCATGTGTCAGAAATGGAAGTGTTTTCTTCAACTCACTTTGTCATTCTTTCCTCAATTTTTTTTTTAAAGATTTATTTGTGCATACAGAACTGGGGTACAGGCCAGAGGCTCAGGGGCGGTGAGAGACTTCACCAGAGACAGAGTGGGGAGCAGAACAGGCAGATCGACGAAGTACACTGCTGAGGGGAGCAGCGGACAGGTAAGGAGAGGTCTGCCACGCCATGTTGTCACCTCCGGGGCAGGCGGGAACTGAACTCATGCGGAAGCGGCTTTAGATTCTCAGTGCTGTGCTTTAACCCGCTGCGCCACCAGGGAGGGCCTTCTTTCCTCAATTTTTGAGAAAAAAAAGTCTGTACAGATAATAAAAAGACAAAGTCTTGAAAAAACATAATCTATCAAAATTATGCTTATTAAGAGGTGGGGAGACTGTAATCTCCAACGAAGCTTACCTCCTTCATTTTATAAATGATGAAACTAAGTCCAGTGAGAATATGTGCTAATTCAATTCAACTTATTATTCTTTCTTTATAGCTTTTTCAAACATTCTTTCAGGCAGTTCATTGAAAGGGCAAATATGAAAATATAGCTTTGCAGGCCAAAAAAGGATACCCTGAATTAAATAACAAATAACTATCTAGCTAACTAACTTGCATTAAACATTTTCTTTAGTATCATATCGTTTTAGAAAATCTGCAAGCAGATGGATGATTAGAATGGTATGTGTGATATCTACAGGGTGAAGTGGTAGATAACAAGACGTTCTTAATTACATATGGGGAAATGGAGAAGTATCCATAACACTCATAACCAAACAATAGAATGTCACAGTATATATAACTTTCTCATGAGACTCTTACATATTTAGAGCAAATTTGTGTCAGACTATTCAAGTTCTCAAATAATGAGGAAAGTAGTTAAAGGATCGCACTATCCCCAAGGATTTAAAGATTTAGGATTTTAATAGGCTTTCAGGAATGACATTTGTTAACATAATCAAAAATAAGATTATGAGTATAGATAACAAAATCAGCAATCTACTTCTAGAGTGGTGAGCAACTTTGTGGACCCATGTGCTACCCAAAAGCTTTTCTCAAACAATAGCTATAAAAAGTAACAAAATAAAATTTAAAACTATTCAAAACATTTCAAAAGACTTAAATAGTTCTGAGTACATATACACAACTTACAAAAATCAAAATCTCAGGAAGAACAGTGAGAGTCTATAGCACTTGAGTCATGGCTCACTCCATCTTCACTCCCATACACACAGATCACCTTGATGAAAGTTTAAGTCCAGGTAGTTAGGTTACACCAAACTATAGGGCTTTTTCTTCCAGGTGTCAGATAGCAATTATGATGTTTGGAGGGTAAACTTGAGGTGTTTCTCAGAACAACCCCTAACCAGCTTTATGTTTCAGAAACTAAATCCCAGCTGAGCACAGCTGTGAGACTGAGTTTTCCTTTCATCTGTGCCTTGGGCGGATGCTTGAGACCAGGAAGAACAGGCAGAGAAGACTGGGACCATGGTCTCCTGTACACCAGTGAACATACTGCAAAGGCTCACTTCAAAAGAGTCAAATCCAGAAGACTAGAGGCCACTGTTCATGCCCATCATCGTACTCATTAGCCAAGAGAAGTAAATATTCTATCCTTGCCAGCTCCACAATCATGGCTGGAAGCTTTTACACAAGGAGAAATGGCAGACCACAAGAACATAAGATAGTCCACAACTCTTCCTAAGTGTTGTGGAGAAGGATGTGACTGTTTTCGGAACAGAGTATCAGTATGTTTCCAACTAAGGGTGCTTTTTTTAAAACAATGGACAGTCTGGTGGTTTAAAATTAAAAGGAAACTGCTAGCTCCGTGACAGCAGTAACAGAGGTCAGCAGCTTATGGAGAAAAACAATAAATACAGACAACTGAGAACAGTCCATGTAGAGTCTGCCTAAATCTCAAAAACTGGCCTTATAGAAGGGCCTATATCTAATTGAATCACACTGTGGAGTATTTTTCCCTCTAGGTCACTGTCAAATACAATAGAAAAATAAGCTGGCAATTAGTGGAGGCTGACATGTGCTGTGACACAGACTGACTGTTGACTAAAGAGACCAGGAGTCAGTTAAAGAAGTTCCAACTGAAATCACTGTCAGATCCAGGTGACAGTGTGCACACCCAAACAGGAGCACCAGCCACTCCACATTGAGAGCGAATGTGACCTCACTGAATGACACTAGCCACACTACTCACCAAAGAAATAAACACATGGTAGCAGAAAGCCCTGGCAAGGAGAAAAACCCAGTACATGGAGTTTCTACATTTATTACCTAAAATATCCAGTTTTTTAAAAAGCAAACAAGCAAAACGATAAGACTGACAGATAAATGAGTCCAACCACATAAAGGGGTAAAATTGTGCAAAGGTACAAATGTGGACTTAATGGGCCAAAATTTAAAAGCACATATTGCAAAAGTGTTCCAAGAGCTTAACAAAGCAAAGGAACAGATGATGAACATTTCTTATTAGATAGCAAATATCAATGATTACAAAGGGTAAGATTTCACAGCAATAAAGTATAAACTTTTGGGGTTATCTTTTCAACTAAATAAAAATCATTTGAGGGCTCTCCCTGGTGGCTCAGCAGGTTAAAGCATCACATTATAAAGCTCTCTGAAGCCACTGTAGCATGAGTTAGATCCCAGGTCAGGGAGCTGACCCACCTGCTGTCCTGCTGTTCTTCTCAGCAATGTACTTTGTTGATCTGCCTGTTTGCTCCCATTCTGTCTCTGGTGAATCCTTTCACCGCCCCTGCACCTTGGGCCTATACCCCAGTTCTGTAAGCATAAATAAATAAATCTTCAAAAAAAAATCATTTGAAAATGTATTAGGTATGTAACATATAAATTACATTAGAGAGTTAGTTATTGTTGGGAATCACCACAGTAAAACAATGGCATAGTGTTCTAGGAACAAAATAAGTATGTCCTGGGTTGTCCTAAACTATTAGAACTACAGTAGGGCAACATAATATTAGGACAATATAATAACACAATCATCTGCAACATATCTTTGCATTATTCAAAATAAATTTGGATAATTTATCTTAACAATAAATATGTCCCCTATGAACTATTAAGAGAAATTAGGCAAGCAAACTCCTATACAAAATCAAGAGGTAAAAAAATAGAAGAATGTGTGTGGGGAATAAGTATTGTATTAATGACTTTATTAGATATCATAGAAGACTGGAGAGTTAGTATCAAGATGTCACTTGTGTGCCTAGCTGAGTACAATGTTTGCATCTTATGTCAATATTAACTTGAATCCTTTAAACACTAAAAGGTGAGTTTTTTTTTTAAGAACAATTATGAGAAAGATAGAACTGAATGGAAATATATGCAAAGATAATCTTGCATAGTTGTCTGTGCAAGAGCATTTTTGACCCCAGGTAATGCTAAGGCTTCTGGTCTGGGTTACACTCTGAGTAGCAAGAATGTAGGTCAGCCCTACCCAACATATGAAGCAACCCACATAAGTAATTTTAATTTTTTAGCAAATATATTCAAAAAACAAAAGTCATTGAAATGAATGTCAATAGATTTTATCTAACATAGTATATACAAAATATTATCCTTAAAATGTTATCAATTTAAAAAGATTGTATTGATAAATGAGGTATTTGCATTCATTAGTTCACATTCAGTGTTGGACAGCTGATACATCATTTTTACAACCAGACTTTAAGCTTTTGTTGGGAATATTTGGTATGTATTTATTTTTATAGAACTTAGTTAAAAAAGTTATAAACCCAAATTTGTCAATTCTCAAATTTTTATAATAGATGTCATTGTTGTCCATTTAAGTTAATTTAAATTAAGTATTGTTCTCAGCTGCACTGGCTGCATTTCAAAGATTAAACAACCAAATATAGCTCCTCAGTCATATTTCAAGTCTACATGGGAACCAAAATCAAGATAACAAGTAGTCAATGCTGCAGCACATCCAGGGTATCTTCAAAATGACAAGTGTAGGAAGAAGCAAAATTATATCCCTAAGAGGTATTCGTGAAAGCCAAGAGGCAGTATTTGTACTGACAGCTCATGAGTACCAACTAAGTCCATCCCTCTGATTTTGCATTTGGTGACCCCACAGTGAGAGTGTAAATCAGGCCATGTTGTGTGTCTGGAGACCATAAATAGCAGCGAATGTCCCTCTTCTTCACCAAACACCAGTTGTTAGCATTTACCAGCATTCTTAAAGATAGTTTAGGAATCAGGTCAGCTTATTCCCAATTTCAAAAATTAGTTTTCCATTCAAAGGAAATCTAAAATTCCATTACATACCACATAATCTAGTATTAGCTGATTTTCCAGAATTATCATATGAAGTTACTCTGTTCTCCCTTCAATATGACAAGCTAGTTCCAATAGAATCCCCTGTGCCTGTTGACCATTTTCCCTTGTGACCTCTGGATTTTACAATTTATGGATTTATATGTGCAAAGGTTTGCCTCTCAAGAGTTTTCAGAAGCCAGCTACTGTCTACCTATTTGTTTTTCTCTCTTTTCACCTTTGCTTTATTTTTCTTCTTAGAAATAAACACAACCTGAAGTTAAATAATTTTGTTGTTTGGTTTATTGATTCTCACTGGAATAGAAATAAGTCCCTTGAGGAATTTGTCAGGTTTGTTCTAGTGCTACAAGCCCTTAGAGCACTATACATTTTGGCACAAATTAATAATCTGAATCATGTAGAATAATTGAATATATAAATATACTTACACAAGAGGATAGAAAAATGCAGAGATGAATGTTACAATATCAACTCCAGACATGCTAAGGGTAAGTGACTGTGGAAACTACATAAACTCAATAGGATATTGGAGATACAGAATTGGATCTTGAAAGAGAAAAGATCTAGGTAGAAATCTGATTAATTATTACTTACAGGTAGCAATTCAAATCATGGAAGTGAAACAAAACAAAACAAAAAGTATAAACTTCTGTAAAGCACAAATATTAACTAGTAATAGAAGTAAAATGTGTGGGAAGAAATAAGGGGGGGGGGGTATAAACAACCAGGAATCAGTCTTTATTTTTACAAAAAAAAAATATGCTAACCATTGTGTCAAATGTTAGGTAATCAAGCAAAAATTAAGATATGAGTCTTACTAGAAGTTAGAAAAAATGCACATAGGAGAGAAAATACCCACCATTTATCTGAAAAGTGTGTTGAGTAGTTGCTTAGAAGCCACAATAAGGCTGTGTAAGACTCTTTTCTGACTCGACCTTCTCTTTCCCACACTCACACAGTACACTGTCTCCCCAACCTGTAAGTCATGAAGGCTGAGAAGGAAGTGGTAAAGTAAGAGAACTGGAGCCCCAAATAACTTTCTTTGAAAGACTGGATACTAGAAAATGATATTATCAAAACAATATAGTTGTGGAGGACAACCAGTGACTTCAACAAAAGCAAGATAGCCCCCAGCAGACTTAAGCCAATACTGCTATGGCGGCCCCCTACCAGCCACCACAGCAGGAGGGAAATGCCTTAGGAATCCCAATAGAAAGAAACCAAAGTCACGCCCACACCCACAAGCTCAGCTACAGAAATAAGGCTGACAGGCCATTTCTTAGTTGGGAACTGTATTGAGGCACTTGCTACTCAGCAAGTGAGTTTGGTTTCCACATTTTTATGCAGTGCAGGAACAAATCCAGCTGTTTACAATGTTTTCCCAGGTCCAGGGATTCCACAGTAGTTAAGGTGGATATTTAGGACAGATTACATTATTTTTAATATCTGTAACTATTTTTTTTAAATAAGAGCTTTTGCATATTCCTCAGAGGCAATTATTCTGATGTGTGGTCTCATATCTACATTCTTACAGACATCCTATCAGTCTCATTTGCACCAAACTGATTACTTTTTAGCTTTACAGTAAAGGTATGCCATTCTAATCTATTCATATGAGTAAGTTATTTTATACATTATGCCTCATTTACATTTTAAGCTTACTAACTGAAAATAGTAGATGCTTACCATGTATCTGAATAAATTTAAAATATTTTTAAATAAAATAAAGTGATTGAAAATTACTTACTGTGCTTATACTGTGACAAATAACCAAGAGAACATAAAGCAGCTTCCCACTTAGCAACTAACCGTGGTCACTTGAGAAATAACTCACTAAGACACTAGGAAAGACCTAATACGAGTTAAAGTCTGAAATCATATTATTTAACTGAAAATCAGAGCAAGTAAAACAAAATATAATCCAAATAAGTAAATACTGACTATAACTTGAATCACTAAGCTAATTTTTACTTTTTAATGTCTACCCATTGTGTTCACTAAAGTATTCTGCTTATTATATAAAAAGCCTGCCAGCTAAACTTGAGATCAAAATACAAATTGTAACACATAGGAGCATTATGTGAATTTGTGTTACTCCCTGGAGAACTTTGGGTTTATAAAAAACAGTGAATGGCTTACATGAAGACATAAATATGCTCCTACATTTTCACCTGACAGATACACCCTTGCTCACTGCATTTTTTAAGACAGCACCACCTTGAGTTATGAGTGCATCAGAGCTTTCAAGTATAGCAGGTCAAATCTGGCTAATGTTTGGAAGGGTGACTTCCAAGGAAAATCCAGGCGCAAGAGGATATAAAGTTAATAATTCAATAGATGACATAGTTACCCTTAAGTCACTAAGAAGCACTTTCCTCTATAGGCAATTTTCAGTCACCATGCTACTGGGTGCTTTGTAAACTGTTTTTGATTTCTTCAGGCTACATTTAAAAATGGAATTATGCAATATTTACTTTTGATTGTCTTGTTTCACAGAAAATAATGTCCTTAAATTCCACCCAAGCTGCACATTATAATTTCTTTTTAAGGCTGGATCATCTCATTCTTGGATAATATACCATATTTCACTTTATCCACACATCAGTTTATCACATTACATAAGTTTCAGGTGTACAGCACTATCAATCAGCTTCTACATATACATTATGTTTGCCACCAAAAGTCCATTTTCCATCCTTCATACTACTGATACCCTTTATTCGATTTAGCTATTGTGAATAATGCTATTATAAACATGGGTGTACAACTAGCTCATTGAGAATCCACTTTTAGTTTTGGGAGCTACATATGCAGAAATGAAATATCTAAATCATATATTTTTACTTTAATTATTTAGAAACCAAGGTACTTAAAATATGGTATTTGTATTGTTTTTGAGATTCACCCCACACAGTTGCATATATTAAAAATCCATTCCTGGGGCCCTCCCTGGTGGTGCAGCGGGTTAAAGCATTGCACTAAGAAGCTTAAGCCACTTCCGCATGAGTTCGATCCCCGCCTGCCCCGGAGGAGATCCACTTGGCGTGGCAGACCTCTCCTGACCCGCCCACTGCTCCCCCAGCAGTGTATTTCGTAGATCTGCCTGTTCTGCTCCCCACTCCGTCCCTGGTAAATCCTCTCAGCCCTCTGCATCTCTGGCCTGTACCCCAGTTCTGTATGAATAAATAAATAAATCTTTAAAAAAAAATCCATTCCTTTTTATAGCTGACTAATGTTCTACTGAATGAATATATCTAATGTGTTTATACATACAACAGTTGATAATTGAGTTCTTTCTAGTTTTATATTTTTCTATTTTTTTTTGTTTACAACTATAAACCTTTATGTTTAGGCTACAAAAATTAAATATATTTGGTTTTCTAGTTTAAAAATTTGTACAAATATTTTATATATATAAAGTTTACCTTTGCTTGCAGATCTTTGTTTGAACATGTTTTCACTTTCTTTACTAAATGTCTATGGGTAGGATGGTGGAATGGAAAGGGATCATAACTTTTTGTGCTAAGAGAAACTGTCAAATGTTTTTAAAAGTGACTATTCAATTTTGCATTCTCAGATTTCTGCTAACCACAAATTGTGAACATTAGGCCTTGTCAAGCTCATAAATTTTTGCCCTACTGGTAATTACATATTGATATCCCTGCTATGACCTTTATTTTCATGTCTTCATTGACTACAGATATTAAGCTTATTCTTATATGCAGTCTGGTAATTTGTAAATACTCCTTGATAAAGTATTTATTAAAATATTTTGCTCATTTATTATTTTTTTGTATTTTTATTATTGAGTTGTCAAAAACTTTTATGTATTTCAGGTGTAACTGATACTACATGTATTTTGCAAGTGTTTACTTCAGTCGGAGACTTTTCCTTTTTTGAATAGTGACTGGCAAAGAGGAGACATTTTTAAGATTGATGAAAACCAATTAAATATATTATCTTTAGTTACTCATGCATTTATTGTATTATCTAAGGTATTTTTATCTAATACAATGTGGCAACATTTTCATTCGTTTTCTTCTGTTAGCAATGTATTAGTATCCTCTTCTATTTAAGTCTAAGTCAATATCAAATTAGTTTTTATATATGAATGGTTCATTTTTTTCCAGGAATTTTACTAGTTCATTGAACTACATGCCCTTTGCCTTAATAATATCATCACTTTGATGATACTTTAGAGCATTTGTATATGTAAAAGTAGAAGGATTATATAGGTTAAAATAAGAAACTACAATATTTCATTTAAAAGCAATGTGATAAGACTAATTTCTTGTGTGAAGTCATCTGCTAAAAATAAAACAATGAAATGTATTTAATAAAGGTCCTAGGCATATATATATATATATATATATGTACATATATATATATATATAATTCCAGTCATACATGAAATGAAAATTATGTAAATAGATAGGTTACATGCTCAAATAATTAAAAACAAGGAGTTAAAAAAATACTTAATTATCTATAAATCTAGTTTGCCCCTGAATCAAAATAAAGATATTAGCTATCAATATTTCATACATTTATTAATTAGTCATTGAATTTTTGATATCAATTGTGCTGTTTAAAGATGGAACTCTAAAGATGATTTGTCTTCAAGGTTTTCAAAGATTAAAGAAATAAATGTACATATCACTAAAGTCTATGAGGAGTTCTATGGGCATGTAAAGTTTGCATTGAATTCATAAAGGCTGTCCATATAAAAGATGCTAACACTAAATTTTGGAGATCCAATAGATTTTTCCCTAATAAATCACTAGTTGGAATCCTACTGGATAAAGGTGAAGGGTTTTATTTTTTCCTCTAATCACTTAAAAAGTTTAAATTATACCTATCACTCCAAAAATGCACATTCGAGTCAAACATAAGTCAAACAATTTTTTCTTAATAATTTCCTAAATATATAGAGTTCTTTTTTCTTTTAATTTATGAAGCACTTGCCAAGCATTATTTATCTTCATTTTAGAGACTGATACCTACTAACCTTTGTGCCTAGTAAATATTCAAACCAGGTTCTATCTGGTTCATAACTTTATGGAGGGTATTTCAGCTCAAAATGTGAATGCAATATACAGTGTAGCTAACTTGGCAGTTATTTATACTTTTGTGGGTTCTGAATACTGTGGATGACAATGATGATGACATACTGCAAGGAAACTATGATTTGTCACACATGATACAATGAACTACCAAGGAAGAACAGAGTAAGATTTAACAGATATCCGTCTCCTGTCTCATTATGCAGACACTTAAGTACTGTCTCTTCTTTACAACTAGTCTATCACTGCTTCTTAATAAGTTACTCAAATGGAAGGAATATGTAGTAATAATAAAACTCTAATATATTCAATTATTCAACTAAGTGAAATAAAAATTCATTTTAGCCGTAAAGTTACTTTAGCAAAGTAGCCAGTGATTTGATGGGTGATTAAAGACATTTGGATTTTTAGTTTTTATTTTCTAAATGTTTTGTTAAATCCAAGATAGATAAACTTACTTAATGCTATCATTGTGTCCAAAAGTAAGATATGAATAATAATGGCACAGTCAGAGCTATTTAGAGCTATTTTTTTTAAAGATTTATTTATTTGTGCATACAGAACTGGGGTACAGGCCAGAGACTCAGGGGTGGCGAATGATTTCATCAGAGACAGAGTGGGGAGCAGAACAGGCAGATCGACGAAGTACACTGCTGAGGGGAGCAGTGGGCGGGTCAGGAGAGGTCTGCCGGCCATGTGGTCACCTCCGGGGCAGGTGGGAATCGAACTCATGAGCAAGTGGTTTTAGCTTCTTAGTGCAGTGCTTTAACCCGCTGCGCCACCAGGGAGGGCCAGAGCTATTTTTAATAGCTAACAAACATTTGAAAAGCTAGCACTTTTTTGGACTAAATTACATTATAAAAGAATAATTTACATATATTTAACTAGAATTATTTTCATTTACCAGCAACACTTATTTTTTTCAGTCATATTAAATATGATAAAACAAATAATGTCCTTAAATTAATATTTAATTTCTCTGAACTTTAAAAACAAACAAACATCATAGTACTTACTTTTATAAAGAGCAGAATGAAATATATGCTGTATTACATAAGTGGCTTGGAATATTTTTGCAATAATTATGTGAGGGAGATGAAATTATCCCATTTCACATAAGAGAAAAATGGTGGCTTTAGGAAATGTTAACTGACTTGTTTGAAATACCTCTTTAAAAGTAAAGAAATAAGAAAAAAGCACAAGAACAAGAAAAATCAGGTCTTTTTGCTATAACCAGGGATATTATATGTATACAACATTTACCAATTAAATGTGTCTATTCCATCTGCTATAACATGTGACCTTGATGATAATATACTAAGTATTAGTTCAACTTAGTTTTTGCTGAATAGATAAAACATACCGAAGTGATGAAATACACATAGAAAGCAAAAATTCGCTCAATTTATTTTAAAAAATAATTAAAAGATTAACAGAATGTTCATTTCCCTCAGGTTGGCATGATTTCATCTCTACTTTTTATTTCTTTTCTCATTCTGATGATCAATCATGTCATGAATAGCAACCTGTCAAAATGTGCTATATTTGCAAATCTGGGAGGCTTTGCTCATGTCTCCCTTCAACTCCACATATTTTAATCAAACAAGTGAAGGTAATAAAAGCAGAGAGTAGATCAAGATCACTGTGCTTTCATGGTCTGTAATTATTTTCTGCTGGTTAAAGAAGTGTTTGGTGAGAGTGGTAAGTGCTTTGTTCAAAGTTTCAGCAATCCCTATGGAAACATATGTTACAATTTTAACCAAAAATAGGGGAAAACATACAACTTTTATTATGTAAATTATATAATGACTCCCAGCACTCTGTAATAAACAACTGATGTAAACTCCTCTTTAGTTAGAAAGTCTTGCTCATTTAACATTTTTTCTATTTATAGTTAAACTCTTTCAAGTTAATTCCTTTTATGCTTAAAATTTATTTTATTTCTTTAAGGACTAGTAAGTTTCATTGACTAATGACAGCATACCACATGAACTACCAAAATGACAAAAATTTATTAGATATTTGAAACAATTAACAATAAAATATGTTCTAATCAGTTAGCATAGTTGCCAAACTGTTAAGCTATGTAGAGCACTTAAGATTGCCTTCTGCTATAAGTAACAAAAAATTGAACTAAACAGTTTATGAAATAAGATTCTCTCATAAAACAATATTTATTAGTTTGTATCACAAGAGTTCTGATGAAGTGACTTCAGATAGATTAATTTAGCCTCTCAATGTGTTCCCCCTTTAAGTCCTAAGATGGCTACAGAAATTCTAGGCATCATTTGACAGGCAACATACAAAAAGCTAAAAAGAATCTTTAACTGCCCATTTTAAGATTAAGTTTATTTTCAGGGGGATGCCTTAGCATTTGCCAGGTGTGAATCAAACCCATGGTGAAACAATCAATGCCAAGGGGAATGGATTTTTTTTTACAGGTTGTCTTGGACTTGATTTACTCACTGGTCAAATAATCGCCAATGCATGAATAAAAACTGGCTTCTTCAATCAAAAGAATAAGGAAAATGGACGTAGAACCCGTTTTAAACACACAAAAAAATAGTGACTGCCAATATCTTTTGTGCTGCTAAAATATCAAGAACATACTGTTCTTGTTTTGTATAATATGCATTACCAAAATGCAGACAGGAAGATTGTGCTTCTGTTAATTTCACATAATTAATTTGCCTCCTCCAGATGCTCTTCTGCTATGTGATACTGTGGTAGGAACATGAGCAGTCTGACTAATGACCCCTTTATCATTTAATTAGTAAATATGAGCACATAAAGAAAATAGAGAGATATCAGTGATATTTTGAGTATAACCTTGAATTGCAGGCTTTATACTGTGAAAATGATATCATACACAAGAAATTAGTGGGGACTCAAGCTAAGGTGGAAGGCTTTGTAGATATGGACATTGAGCCCAACAATGAAGTAAAGCTGAACTCAAATAGAGAGACTACAGAAGTAAAGTTACCATGATTGGTGGACACATGAGGAATATATATATATATACATATGAAAACAGGACATATATATATATTTTTTTTCATATATATATATATATATATATATGAAAACAGGGATGAGCTATGTAACAGAATAGGGCTGGAGGTCAATGGGTAGTTGGGGCTAAATAGATCTTGGGTGACTCAGCTGAGTTCAATAGCAGTTTTTTTAAAACTCACTCTTTCCTCATGTTTATTCTGCAAATTAAACTTCACATTCCTCTGAAGAGGGAACTAAAAGATACAAGGAAGAGCTCTTGATTTTGTTTCAATGAAATATTCACTATGATATTTTCTTATATTAACACCCAGTAAACTACTGAATCCTCTAAATGAGAGCCTGTTCATATTTATTACCCAGAGCTATAATAATGTAGTGAGCAAAAACATGTTAATGCATCTTACAGAAAGTTTCAGCTATTGATAAGTGATCAATATATATTAGTAGGTATTAGCAATAACACTACAAGTTATTTCCTTGATGTGCAATTGTAGATAGTTATAGATATGTAAAGAAAGATGTGATCTTATTGATAAATCTAAGTAAACAATTTTGGGTATTTTTGACATATGGAAATAACAATATATGAACAAAGTTGATACTCAGTTCATCGTTTCCATTGGAAGTTTAGTGAATAAATATTACAACCAAAAATTCTTTTTTGAGTTAATATAACTTTAATAGTGAATATTTTGGGATAATTTTATAGTTTATATCAAACACTAATGTATTTATTGTGAAAAATATGGACTCATATAATTTTTAAATATGTCATATTAGTACATAAATAATACTTTGTAATGGCACAGTGGTATGCAAGTATTTTCAGCTAAGAAACATTTGTTATTGTAATGAATCTAATCCTGATGGGTTCTTTGGGCAGTTTTCACTGTTAAAATGCATTTAAGGAATTAATGTAAGAATGGCTGAAAATGAAGAGCAGATGATTCATTTAAAAAATATCTGCCAAGATATCGATGAGTACCATGAGACTCGAAATCTGAACTAATAGCATGAAGAGCCAAATCAAGAGTAAGTCCTTGCACAACTGCATGTTATTAACTCGTACATATTACTAAACAAGCAGCTCCATCTGTTGTGTGGTGTTTTCTCTCCAGGACTCACAGGCTCATGTTTTCATGTCTGTGTTCAAGTGCAAATCAGGGAGGGCAACCTAAATACTCTGAACTAAAAAGTTGTTTAAACTAAATGGAAGTATGTCCAACATGAGATTCCTGCATGGATTACTTTTAAGTTGAGTGTAGCATTTGTATTACTTCAATAGATAAAACTTTGCATTGTTCCAACTTCAGTTTGTATATATATAACTTCAGCATTTCCCCCACACATCATTTATTTCCATTTCATTTGTACATGAGATATATAACATAAAATTTCCATCTTATGTTTACTTCATTATTCAACTCTGTCTCAAGAAAAAAGCCAATTCACTCAAAATCATTTGCCTGAGAACTTCAAAAACATTTCTGTCCTCATCTTTTCATTCTTTTTTCTGTAGTATATCAAAACAACATAGGCAGTGTGAATGTGTACTCCCAAAATTATACAGCTATATAAATGATTAACAAATTAATTAAAATATCATTTATGGTTTAAAAAAGAATAAATAATATTTGAAGCAAATTAAATTTATACCAAAAAAAAAAAGTGTTGGTAAGGGTGTGGAGAAAAAAATAAATTCCTGTATACTCTTAGTGAGAATGTACACTGGTTCAACCCTTATGGGACAAATCTGATTCAAAGAGAATTCTCCGAGACCAGACTTCCTGGCAAAAATAGACCTACTTGTGGGTGCTGACTGGGGTTTTCCCACTTCACTTTATTAGTCACCAACCCCACCAAATATAGTAATTTGCATAAGTACTCTATTTTCAAATTAAAGTACTTCTGGAATAATCATCAATCCCATTCGTGTCATTTATTCTTATAACCTGTGATCAGTTTCATTAGAAGATAGAAGTTGTTGGTGGTGGGAGTGGGAGGCTAATAGTTTTTGGAATCATGTGATATTTGCCAAAAATGCAACACACCAGAATTATAGTTCTTCAGGGTGGTTTAGGGCTTACGAGGTCTCAGGAGAAAACACAGGAAAAGCTGTACTGGAAAGAAGAAAAGGCTATCACCAGTGGAATCAAAACAAACAATTGTCAGCCAAGGGAGGCCATTTTCCCCTCACATCTTTTTGCCAAAGACTAAAGGAGAGTGTACATACGCTATTGGCGAAATAATGGGTTAAAAGCAGATATTTGTGGGCTTGCTTGGGAAATACTAACATTTAAACAAGTTTATACATAAAAATATGTTCTTTGTCCCAAACAACTGACTCACAAATGCACTTTTGGAATATAATCCATTCACAAATTGTGATCTCTTCCTATAATTACATTCAGACAAAAATTCTCTGACTCATAAACAAATTAAACAAATAATTTCCTTCCCAAACATCTGCTAGTATGAATTGCAATCTTGTACCCCAGCCACAAGATGCCTTATAAAAACATGTGGGGTACAACCTTAGCATATGAACAATATGAAGTCATGAGTTCTTATGGACCTGATTAGTTGGGATTAACCATTTAGTCTGTCCCTGAAGATTAGTTAGAACTTTTGAGAACAGTAGATGGTAACTTCATTTCTTTCTTAGACAATCTGGAGGAAATATGACTGTTTAAAATAATAAACCCTGAGACTACTACTAATGATCTTACCATTCATTTTATAATATTTCCCCATCATTTACATTTTTATAGTTGAAATTAATTAAATCCATTTGACTTCAGTGGGAGTAGTAAGTTACTGCAAAGAATAAATCCAATAGTAGCTCATTGTCACAGATTTAAATGCTGGTTGATTCTCAAATAACATAGGGTTGAGTTAAAGAGCCTCTTTTGACAGGATGTTTAACTAAATGAGGGAGGAGCTGGCCCTCCCCTAAATTTACTTGCCAACCCTAATACTTTAAAGTGGTGACGAACAGCCACATATGATAGCATATGTTAATAATCTTTGTTAATAGCTATCTAACACATAAAATATTCTGGATCCACCTCAATGACTATATGGGAATATGATTCTACTCAACAAAACTTTGTAAAAAGTGCCAGATTAATGACTATTTTAAGATTAAGAAAATGAAATTAAGCACATTATTTAAAGTTTTAAATTAAATGTTTTACACAGTTTTTTAGGTAAATGGCAAATAACTGGTAAAAGCAATAGTTTGTATAATTAGCTGTTAAGATGCTACTTTAATGCATACATTAGACAGTTTTCAAGGAATCTGGGGTTTTACTTTGTTACTTCATGTATAGGATTTCCGAACTCCAAAATGTTCTATTATGGAGAAAATTTTTGTACACATTTATTTTTAAGAAAGAATTTATTAATTTTTGTAAATGATAAAAATCTCAATCCAGCTTATATACCCTCATGATATGCTGGGTATGTAGACAGAAGTACTATTTTTTTAATCAGCTAATCGTGTGAAAATATAAACATAGGAAATAATTCATGTAATCCAAAATGAACAATAGCAAAATCTAGCTTCTCCTCAAGATGACAAATGTCAAACTTATGGAAAGAACACCAACACTAGTAAAAGTAGTTGTATTTCGGCCCTCCCTGGTGGCGCAGCAGGTTAAAGCACAGCACTGAGAAACTAAAGCCACTTCCGCATGAGTTCGATTCCCGCCTGCTGCCTGCCCCGGAGGTGACTACGTGGCGTGGCAGACCTCTCCTGGCCCGCCCGCTGCTCCCCTCAGCAGTGTACTTCGTCGATCTGCCTGTTCTGCTCCCCTCTCTGTCTCTGGTGAAGCCCCTCGCCGCCCCTGAACCTCTAGCCTGTACCCCAGTTCTGTATGCACAAATAAATAAATCTTTTAAAAAAAGTATTTGTATTTTCATAGAAGCATCAGAATGTCATCAAGACAGCTGCAACATCTTTTTTTTTTAATTACAGACGGTGTTCAGTTAATGAACAATTATTTTATATAAGGTGCATCAGACACCTGAGGATGAAAAACTACCAGCCTCATATATAATTAATTTGTGTTGTGCACAAATAAAAACATGGTTTAAATTCTAATGCGGGGGGGGGGTGTAGGGGGGGAAAGGGAAAGGGTAAAACAGGAGGGAAGCACACACAAGAGACTATGGAAATGGGTCATGAGTTCTATGGTGGTAGGAAACCTACCAGTCTATGGGACTGCAGCTGAGAGGAGAAATCAAGCACTGTACAAAAGTGAACAACAATGCAAGAAAATAAATGAATAAACTTAATTATTCATTTTACAAATGCAGGCAAGGTTAGTGGTGATTGAAAATCCTACTATGTGGGACTAGTTAAAGATTCTAGCAGTGTGTGTGTTAACTATACCAAAAAAAAAAAAATTTGACAGAGTTTAAAAAGCAATCTTACATACACTTAAATGTCTTTCTTTGTTTTTTCTTTTTTCTTTTTTTCATTAAAAGCAGTATGTTGCGTTTGTGGAAGAGATACTAAATGTTTTATAGGCAAGAAAAGACCTGTGACAGAATTAAATTATTCATCATCCTCCTCAAACTCCCTTGTCTCATCTTTATCTACTTTGACTTCTCCTTTATTTTCTTGTTTTTTTTTTTTTTTCCAGCATGGTGACCCCAGTTTGGCTGGGCGTACAGCAATACCCTAATAATATTTTTCTTCTGCTTCTCAGCCTTCTTTCAACAGGGCTGCCTGTCATCTGTGGCAGTATTGTTCCACATCTCTTAGTTTCTGAGCAACATCTCCAAGGGGTATTCCAGGATGTTCCCCTTTGACCTTGGGCAATACTCAGAACAAAACATGGAAAAGGCAGAGGGAGGTCTCTTAGGTCCAGTGGGATCCTTAAATTTCCTTTTTGTTTTCTCTTTATCAGAATTTTTTTTTTTTTTCACTTCTCTTCCACTGGGCTTCGTCTATCTTTGCTAATGTCTTTAGACTTTCCTTTCTTTTTAGCAGGCATAGTCTCTGAGAAACACCTTCTGAGAGTTTCTTAGAGAGCTTTGAACAGCATCTGGGTGGTCATTCTTTTGCTGTTTCTGGCACATTTGCACACACACACACACACACACGATGACACTCTCATCTTACGATCTCCTTTGCCTCTGTTAAAGTATTTTACTCAATGAGAGGCACAAGGTGTCTGTTCAGCTGTCACTTCTCGTGCACCATGTTACTCAATGTACTGCAATGGCTGCAAGAGTGGAATCAGACACCAGAATTTATTACTTTAAATTTAAAATTGTTACCACCTTCAATAAAATGCATGTTTTCAGATGTCAGGAAACTTCTATAGGAATTTAGGAAGAGAAGGAAGGGAGGTAAAGAGGGAAAGAATGGGAAAGAAAGGAGAGGAAGAGGGATTGAGAGAGGGAGGAATAGTGAAAAAAGTCATTCAAATATTGTGTAACAAAGCTACCTCCTGCAATGCCATACCCACGCAGGAAATGAAGCCAATGTACAAATTTCCAAATGCTGTGTAGCATCTTATTACGATCACATGAATGACATGGACACAGTGAGACTCCAGGGCAGTCAGAGTGTGCAGATAAAACAGCAGGGAAAACAGTCCGGTTAGCCAGTTAAAACAGCATAACAGGGGCCTCCCTGGTGGCATAGCAGGTTAAAGCACAGCACTAAGAAGCTAAAGCCACTAACCCACTTCAGAATGCGTTTGATCCCTGCCCCAGATGTGATCCACATGGCGCGGCAGACCTCTCCTGGCCCGCCCGCTGCTCCCCTCAGCAGTGTACTTCGT
>NW_004567104.1:51439032-51502126 GCF_000260355.1 Condylura cristata | reverse complement strand
GATCTGCCTGTTCTGCTCCCCACTCTGTCTCTGGTGAATCCTCTCACCTCTTCTGCACCTCTGGCCTGTACTCCAGTTCTGTATGCATACATAAATAAATCTTAAAATCAAAAAAACACAGCATAACAGAAGGACTGCTGACACAGTACTCTGCAACATGCCTTGTACAGGTGTTTCATTTATGCTTCCAACAGTCAGTGGGAGCACAGCACCAACACTAATGTAGGCGTCATCCAGAACTCTTCACATGATGGCAGTGGCTTTAGAACTTGCTTAACTGAAACTCTCCTGGAACTGCACTGCAGTCTAAGATCCCTCTCTTTAATCCCCCGTCCTCCACCTCTGTTGCATAGTGCTCAGATCTCCCTCAATATTAGAACATTTTCTTCACTTTCTTTGTCCTATCTATTTTTTCATTAAAAATATTTTATTCCTCCAAAAAGGCTCTGGTAAATCTAATCCTTCTTGGTATCTATTTCTCTAAAGATGAGAATTAATATAGATACTAATGACTTTTTCCCTTGCTCCCCAGTTCTTCCTTCTCAGCATGGTTTTGTACTATATTTTGTACTATATTCTGAATGTTGAAATATTGCAGGGCTCAGTTTTTGGTCCTGTTCTCTTCACATCTATGCTCACTCATTTGGAAATCTCCTTTAAACTATGGCATCCCCAAACCAGTGAAAATCAAATACATATTCTCGGTTCAGAGTTTTCATACAAACTCCACACTAATATATGCTTGATGCCTTTTTGAGATTTTCACCTGGGTGATAATATTTCACACCCAGCATTTGCAAAGATGAAACCCTGACTAATCGCCTATTGAAACGAATAAGAACAGGAATAACTTCCCTTAGCTCATCCCCATCAGTTCAACACTCAGGCCAAAAAACTTGAAGTTATTCTCAAATCTCTTTTTGCTTCTCTCATAACCCATTCAATCCCTTAGCAAATTCTACTGGCCGTACTTAACAAAACTTTTAAAAAGAGTCACAGTTCCCCTCCCTGGAACTGGCACCACACTGGATTGAGGCTCAATTTTGCTTTGTTTAGATAACAATAGTAGCCTTCTAGTTATTCTTCCTGATTCTAGATTTGTTTCATTAGTCTATACTCATTACAGCAGCCAACAAATTTTAACACTTATTTCAATTTATGCTACTACTTAAAACCCCTGCATAGAATTTGCATTTCACTCAGAGTTAAAAAAAAAATTTCTTAAAAGAGTTTTCTAGTCACTATACAACCTTGTTATGTCTCTGAATTCTTCCATTCCTCTCACTAGTTCCCACATTAAATAAGAATTGCTGTTTCTAGAATATACTGAACCTACTCTATTCTAAGGTCCTTGTACCCACAATTACTATCCCACGCCTTAGAATTATCCCCCTTACCTAGGAATATCCAGGTCTCTGTGTGGTTAACTTCAATACATCATTCTGACCTGACAACTATATTCAACACTGAAATCTGCCTTGACCTCCAATAACTGCTCATCAATAAGATAGTCCCCATTTTGTTTAATCTGCTCAACTTTGAATTTTTCATAGCCCTAATCACATTTTCATAATCATACACAATGTATATAGAATAATTTATGCAACATTTTATTATTGTCATCCAAGATAATAGGTCCTCTATGTAAGAATGTTTTTTATTTTGTTCATTTATAGGAACATTATACGTGTATAGTAGCTTAAAAATATTGAATAATTAATGATTATTCATAGTGTGAATAATATATGGTATTACATATGGTATATGTATATAACTTGTTAAAATAAAACTTTTAAGGAGTCTTTATCAACTATGATTTTCTCAGTCCACCTCTCTATTTCTATCAAATAGCCATGTTTACACAAGTACCAACTATATTACACAGCATGTATTATGCTTTTATCACAATGCACATATTAAAACTTCTGATTTCTTGGTCTAATAAAAAATATATGACAATTTTCTTAGTGATGCCAGAACTTCAGAACTTTTTAATTCAATTTCGACCCCTCCTCCTGCTTTTTATGTAGACTTTGTGTAGATAATATTTAGCTCAGCAATATTTTTATATCCCACAACATACTACAGTCACTATTTAGACCAATTTGCTTCAATAACTGCCAACATATTTACCTTGAACACAAGTGCTTATTTTTTCTCAGTATAATCATTGACTAGAATATACTATAACAATGAAAATAAACAGACTATAGTAACACTCAATGACACATGAGTCTCAAAAACATAACACTGGTCATAAGGAACCTCAAATAAAAGAGAATCTGTTAGAGGTTTCTATTCACGTAAGGTTACTGTGTAACTAAATCAAACTATGGTGTCAGCGGTGTCCCACGTGTAGTCCTGGGGGCTACTAGGTCCCAGAGTTGTTACAGGACTAGAAAACAGGCGACCTCTTTAGTTATGAATGACAGGCTAGTTTTGCTTTAAAAACCTTAAAAATTGTACCTTTATCACTTTACCACCTTTCTACAAACATACTTCAGTTAAAAAGTGCATAGTTTTACAAACCAGATTAAGTTTGAAGCTAAAATGTTTTTACTTATGAAGATTTGTTCTCAGTTATGAAATATATGATGCTATTGCTGCCTTTATAAAGATATTGTGAGGGATATTAAGATAATATATGTGAAACACTTAGAGTGGTATATACTTATAAAGTGGCTATATATATAGCAAGGTAATATTTAACTAAAAAAGTGAATTATTAATTTGTTCTAATATGCTGCATTCTGTAAAAAGGTTCAAATATTTAAATGCATTATAGCCTGAATTATTAACAGAATCATAAATAAACCAAGAAGATAAATTAAAGATTCTCTTACCCTAAATTACATTAAAATCATTGCATAATATATTAATTTATATCCAGTTAGAAAAATGAATATTTTTTCAAAGCTTCTACTAAAAACTAAAAGTCTAGAATGATTATTCATAGTAAATAACACTAACCTTCATAGATATGAAAAGTAGGTAATTGTACATCTGTTAAAATTTTCTCATTGTGTTTTTATTAAGATACTGACTGATAGAATGAGCATTTTGTTTTTATTGCATAAAATCATTTTAAAATTCCTCAGCAGTTATTTGCTGGCTATTTACTTAGATTTATAATGGAGATTATAGATTTACTTTAAATTATAAAAGATAGTGAGACAACCAATATACACATTATACGCTTTTCTTGCACTTCCACTGTTCTATGCTATGAATGAAATTTTAATAGCCTGCACAATCAGAAGTTTGACTGAGACCTTACAGTGATAAATATAACATTTCATTACAACTAACACAGAAAATTATCAAAAAAATGAAAATCTTAACCATTTTTGTAATACTGAATCTTCTTTCATACAGCTTGGATATAAAATCTAGAGATTTAGGGAAGGATTTAGAAAGTACTATTTGCATTGTGGAGTTTTACCTCTTTCTCCATAGGAGAGGAATACAAGATACCTTTTTCTCCTTCGGTCTCTTAGAGGAGCTTTAACAGGGTCTCCCAGAAAGCTGAAGTAGGTTTTCTGCACTCAGGCCTAGTGGCACTACTGTTTAACACCTGCTGAAAGAAACTAAAGCAGCTTCAAGTTCACATTCTATAAACCAGGTTCTTTTAATCCTCATTAAAAGAACACTTATCTATATGCATATTTGTATTTATGCATTTTTAATTTATATGTGCATTATTATAATGAATATACTTTTCTCTGTGAGATTCTGAAAGCTGATATTTTACTTTGCCTAGGGTAAATGTGTTATGCAAAATCAAAGAGTAAACAGGAAAAAGGAAAAATATAACTAATGTCTTTACAAATAATAGTGAATTTATTAGTAAATAGTTAAAAAGAAAATTGTGGAAAATAAAAAGAGAGAAAAATTGTTTCTGCAATCTTCAGAGAGAGAAGAAATCATACCGAATAACCACTTTAGTCAAAGAAATTATTTTTTCCAGGATCTTTCACTTGGAATTCTAATGCTCTGAGAAGGCAGTGGAGTTTATATCAGCTAACAGTAACCTGGGAAATCACCCACTGTGATGAACTTAGCAGAAAACAGAGAATGGGGATTTGTAAAATCGTAATTTTATTTAGTTCTATGCTTAGCAAAACCCACAAAGGGAGAAATTGTGACCCATGGTTTTAGGTATTTACTAGAAAAAAAAATTGTAACACAACAACAAAATTTGTGACAAGTGACGAATGCATTTCAATTCTTCTATGGAAGAATTATCATATTAACTTTTTTTACATTACAGATACTTTTGCAGTTCAATTTTGGTCTGTTGCAGTAAAACCGAACACAATCTTAAGGTAAATAAACATTTAATACATACATACATACTAATGATACAAAGAGAACATAATTAAATAAGATTTTAAGATTTTCGAAACAGGCTAAAAAGCAACAGCAACAAAAATAGTTTATTTCCCACATACATTTTTTTTTAAAGAAATTTTTAATTTGCCAAATATCCACACTGAGGGACAGACTTGGACCCTCATAACTTTTGAGCAGGTAAGAACCTCAAATATCTTAAAATACAACTTCAGTTTTACTCACATAATTGGGGGAAATGAAGCTGACTGTGTTTGAAATTCTAATGTCATATAGTAAGTGGTGATAACTGTGTTATGTTGGTTCTGAGGTAGTTCCATCTACTACATGTGCCAGTTAAAAAAGGCTAAAAATGCTATCAACCTAGACAGGAAGTAGAAGCTTCACTAAAGCGGCTCTAGAGAATCTGCTTACCGTTCCCCATCCTGTGTGAGAAGGGAAGCTCAGAAGATGGAATTGCTAAGAGTCCGCAAGAAGGTGGGTGCATGCGATACTTCACAGTAGGCCTAAACACACCCCATTCAATATCATTGCCCAGTAAAATACAAGACACAGAATTATATTTGAAATTCAGCTAAACAAATCTTTCTCTTTTTAAAGTACATCTCAAACAATATTTGGGGCATTCTAATACAAAACACTGTTTGTTTACTTTCCTGAATCCAAAATGTAACTGGGATTCCTGTATTTTCATCTGGTACACCTGGCAATACTACATTCAGGGCATTTCCAGGAAAACAGGAATTCAGTGGGGCCTAAACAATTAAAAATTATTAATTTTGGGGCCCTCCCTGGTGGTGCAGCAGGTTAAAGCACAGCACTAAGAAGCTAAAGCCACTTCTGCATGAGTTGTATCCCCAGCCAGGGAGGTGACCACATGGCGAGGCAGACCTCTCCTGTCTCACCCGCTGCTCCCCTAAGCAGTGTACTTTGTCAGTCGGCCTGTTCTGCTCCCCACTCTGTCTCTGGTGAAGCCTCTCACGGCCCCTGCACCTCTGCCCTATACCCCAGTTCTGTATGCACAAATAAATAAACCTTTAAAAAAATTATGAGCTTTGATTCCACAGGACAGTTCAGACACATGTGGAACCACAGCAGAGAGAGGAAAGGGACAGCTTTGGGGGCATGCAGAACACAAAGGTTCTGCTCAAGTTTAGACTGGAGTGGCTCAGCCTGGTGGCGGCACATACACCCATTGATTGTTAACATTAAGCAAACAGACAGCAAATAACAAGGTGAGGAATAAGGTTGTAGATTTAGGTCCTAGTTTTCATTCATCTTCATCACTGCTCAGTAGCTATATGAACTAGATTAGAATGAACAAACAATAGTTCAAAATATTTAACAAACTGTCCAAGATTATGTAGTCAAGACTTGGTCTTGAACAAATATGTCTATACTTTGATTTTAAATTTCTAGCCTCTAGAACTGTGTCAATAAATTCCTCTCTTTTGAAGTCCCCCAGTATATGGTAGCTTAATATATAGCCTTACAAAATGAATTTATGTACCAAAAGGTTCATATTTTTCCTCTGAAAATATTGTGTATAAAATAATATTCATTATTGAAAGAAAAGGATTAAAATTAATGAATTTTAAGACCATTAATGAGGCAAATTATTTTAAATATGGCTGTTATAAGAAGCATATTTAGCATAACTAAAATAAAAATACCTATTTCATGTAGAAAAAAAACAAGCTAGAAGTAACATCTTCAATCTGTCATGAAATATTTTTAGCTCATTTTACCTTTTGTCTAACATAATGGAAATTTTAGAACCAATATTTTGTTAATCCTAGAGTCATTTTTAGTTTATGAGCTATTGCTTTTAAAAACAGAAGCTCTAAATATTCTATTTTTTCCTTCCATCAAAAAGACATTATGCATCTGTAGTAATAAAATCACAACAATTTGTTATGAGAACATGTTTGTTAATCAAAGAAAACATCAAGTTAATGCATTGTTGTGTGTTAGTTTAGCTAATGGATACATTTTTTGATTATGTGAGCATCTGTTGTGAGACTTTTGCTAGAGAACGTCTTTTTTTTAAAATATTTATTTATTTATGCATACAGAACTGGGGTACAGGCCAGAGGTGCAGGGGCAGTAAGACAGAATGGGCCAGAGACAGAGTGGGGAGCGGAACAGGATGACTGATGAAGTACACTGTTGAGGGGAGCAGCAGGCGGGCCAGGAGAGGTCTGCCACGTCATGTAGGTCAGGCACCTCTCTTGCTGGGAATCGAACTCTTGTCAGAAATAGAACTCTTGTCGCTATGGCTTCTGCTAGCTACATAGAGTTGTGCTTTAAACCATTGCATATCCAGGGATTGTCTCGCTAAGGAACTTTCTTTCAAGAATTGCTGATTAAAATAAAATCTACCAAATTTTCTATTTTCAAGAAAATATCTTAAAGAAAAAGGTATATTCACTAAAAACTAAACTTTTTTAAATTAGTGTGATAAAATAGATGACTTTCTGACAAGTTTGTATCCTACACAGTTATAGACACATTTAAGCACACGTGATAACCACTTTTTTAGTAATTATAATACAATTCATCTCATAAATAATTGTTAAAAGTAACGTTAGACTTTTGATGGTAAAAATACTTTTTGATATTCCTTATAGTTGTATCAGGTTAAACAGATTACCAAATTCTTTTGTGTAAATTATGTCTTTTTAAAAAATATATATTTATTTATGATACATAACTGAGGTACAAGCCAGAGATGCAGGGGTGGTGAGAGGATTCACCAGAGACAGAGTGGGGAACAGAACAGGGCAGACTGATACATTACACTGCTGAGGGGAGCAGCGGGAAAGGCAGGAGAGGTCTGCCAAGCCATGTGGATCACCTCCAGGGGATCAAAATGGCACTGTAGAAACTACAGCTAGCTTCACAGTGTTGTGCTTCAACCCACTGCACCACCTGGGAGGGCCTGTGTAAATTATTTCAATCATTGTCACTAATATGGAAATCAGTGGATATTCTTATAAATGTAGATGAAACCTTATTAGCGAACATTGTGGGAGTTCTTGCACTTCTCTGCTACTTTTCATTTCAGTGTGGGAAGTTCTCAAGCCGTGAATATTTGTGCTTTTCTTTAAGCATAATGCCCTCGAAAGTTCTCCTTGTCTTCAGTCATATTTGCTTCTCAGGGAAGCAAGGACAACAATCTTTGTTTGATTATTATCCCAGTATGTCAGATACTCCACAGGCTCCTAAATATCTGCATTTTTTTTTAAACTTGGGTATGTTACTATGTTCTTCTCTCCATCATCTATCTGAGTAAGTAAACCTGAAGAACATATTTGTGCAACTTTAAAGTTGGAGTCATTAAAAGTTATTTTCCCACTGTCATTAATATCTTCTACTTTGACACCATTACTTTTTATTTTAGTTTCTACTGCATGTCTTCAAATATGTTAAACTTTTGGTCTTCATCTTTTTAGGTGAATGTATTCTAGTGTTAACATACCAAAAAGTGTCTTGATTATGTAGCTGCCTTTCTCAGAATGGTCCTACTTCAGCTGTGCCATGATGTCATTTAGATTTTGTATGTTGCTTTATTTCTACCAACAGCATAGGCACAAGCACAAGGAAATTTCTTAAAATAAATATCATCCAATGTACATAAAGTTTCTCCTCCCTTTCACTTTGTTAAATGCAGTAACCAATTCTCAGGTGAAATGTAGGTTTGATCACTGAGCATTATTCCTTCCCATAGCATCATGATGCTTCTCTTATTTTGAAGGCTACTCTTTCCTGAAAAATTATAGCTGCTGTACTCAAGAGTTTGTTCAGTATTTATTATTTTCCTTGTTTATACTCATTCTGTTGATGGTTAATCCACGCTCATGTTTTTAAGTACAATTTATAGGATGACCACTTTCCATGAGCTTCAGATTAAAATACCTAACATGTTAGGCAATATCCAATATATTATTTTAATTGAACTTGTTCAATATGGAATTGCTTATATTTCCTCTCAGAATTGTTCATGTCACATTTCCTCCTCTCTGGTAAACACAATTTCATGCTTTAAGGTATTTACTCCAAACATCTTGGAGATGTCTACGATGTCCTCTAACATATGTGTCTTCTGTTAATTCCACTATCGAAATATAATCATAATCCAAATACTTAACCAAACCCAGAATTAACAACTTTTTGCATCTCCTTCCCATCTGCCAAATTATGTACTGAAATCTTCAAACCCAAAGTTCTTTTTCTGAAATATATTTGATATATAGCACTCAATTTTCCTAACAAAAGTTGTGCTCATTCCTAAGAAAGGAGTTTAACTCTACCAGGAGTTAAGATAAAATTAGCCTTGAATTGAACATAGATTTCTATTCTAGGTAGGCTTCTCATTCAGGAGCTTGACAAAAGTAAGTGGGTATAAACCCAGAGAAAGGCAGGCAGCCAGTATTAGTCATTGCTGATCCCAGTTATGTGGATATTACAATCAGTGGCAGAGGCTCAAGGACATGGTGTAATGTTGTTCGTCCTTCCAAAACACAAAAACGCTGTCACAGCCCATCAAGAAGCCTAGCCAAGTACCTTATAATTCACCTGTTCGCATGTAGGAAAGAAGGTGCTAATCTGGATACAACAAAGGCCCAATTATAAAAATTTTGTGAAACTAGGTAAAGCTATAAAACTAAGCCCACGAGTTCATGGCACATTGTGCTCAGAACAGTATGATTACTTCCAAACTTTAAAGGGCAGTCTAGTTTGAATTTACATAGTCCCAAGTATTGACAATGATTTTCTGAGCTTGTCAAAGTGGTATCTGTGAAACAGAGGGTTAGAGTAGACCTGGACTCACTTAAAATCCCTTATTTCTTTGGATGAGATTTTTTGAGACGGAAGTTCAATTTACAGTAACTAACATGACATAGTGAGTATTCAACAGGAACAATAAAATATGTGAGGATTAAAGGCAGAGTCAGCCTATTTAATTATCCTAGAATATCCATTTTAATGATATTACTGTAGGTATTAAAAACCATGCCATAAATGTGCTGAATATTTGAGTTAATATCTGAACACTTTAAGCATATAAGCAAAGATATTCATTGAAATATAAAAAGATATATTTGACTGCAAGTACAAATGAAACTTGATCATGTCAAAAATAATTTCAAGTTCCATTAAAAATCAATGATAAACTGGAAAAGAATTCAGTGAATGCAGCTGACAAATAGCACTATTAATCTTCTATGAGAACATTCAAATCTTTAAGATGAAACCATATCCCCCTACAAAAATGTGTAAAAAGCATAAGAGGAAATTCACAAAAGAATGTGAATGACCCATAATTTTACAAAGGACTTTTAGTATGATTAGTAATCAGAACATGCAAAATAGAATAATTTGAAAATATGTGTGTATTAAAAATAATTGTTGGCCCTCCCTGGTGGCGCAGCGGGTTAAAGCACAGCACTGAGAGTCTGAAGCCACTTCCGCATGAGTTCGATTCCCGCCTGCCGCCTGCCCCGGAGGAGACCACATGGCGAGCCAGACCTCTCCTGACCCGCCCGCTGCTTCCCTCAGCAGTGTACTTCGTAGATCTGCCTGTTCTGCTCCCCACTCTGTCTCTGGTGGGGCCTCTCGCCGCCCCTGAGCCTCTGGCCTGTACCCCAGTTCTGTATGAATAAATAAATAAATCTTTAAAAAAAAAAAATAATTGTGTCCTAAAGTGCATAGAGTAATGGGTATTTTTCATTCTCTGCCCCAATGGTATAAATTGATACAACTTTCTAGAATTTCCTTTGGAAAATTTTTCATGAGATTTAAGCATTTGTAATATTGTACTTATAACAATTTCACCTATAAATTAGGACTTTCAGTGACATATTTATTATTCCTTATTTGTAAGGAAAATCCCAGATTTTTAAAAATTAGATTAATTTTGTTATGATGATGGCATTTTGTATATTCATTAACATACACTGAATAATATATAACAACAATATAATGGTTGATTTTTTATTTGTAGAGGACATGCTATAGGGAAAATACAGTCATAAAACATATACAATATTATTAAGCTATTATGAAAAATGATTTATACACACAAAAAAATAATATAACAAAACCATTCTGAACAGGGATAATGCATTCTTCATTTTTGTAACATTCTCAAAGTATCACAAAAACATAAGGTCTTAGACATCTGTGGAATTGATTTTATTTCAGTGCATATTTAGTTTTCTTTAAATTAATAAATTAAGACTCAAACTATAAAAAGTGCAATTCTATAAGTAGATTTTTGTTGATGAAAAAGTTCTCATTGTGCTATCAATTGCCCTACTACAGTCACAAACATGAAACTAAATTCCATCACTACAAAAATATTTGCGTAAATTTTCTCGGAATTGTGTGTCAAATTGAGTGTGCATATTACACTACTCAAGTGTTTTTGTCTTTAAGTGCATCAAAATTAATCTTAAAACATATCTCTAAATACTCACTCCAAGCCTTACACTTCTTACTGATTTTCCATTACTTCTACATTGCTGTACCAAGAGCACTCCTCAGGAATTCATCATGCTCAACTCCACATCTCCTACTTAACCTATCCAATGGACTTTCTCAAGGCTTCTTAATTTTCATTTTGTCTTCTAGCCAAAACAAGATCCTCTTTTAATCTAGAACTTGCCCCAAATCCCTTGTCTTTGTTGGCTTGCCTATGCTGTTTTTTCTACAATATATTCATATAATTTCTCTACTTCTGCTGCTAACCTATCATCCAGACTTCAAAAACTCAAACATCTTTCCACACACTTAAATGTCATTTGATTTTTCTCACTACAAATTCCCTCTATTACTCTTAGGCCATTAGCACATTCTGTGATTCACTGCAGTTAGTAGATTATCGATATTGAGTTTCTAATTTTTTCACAATTTGTGAACTACTCATACACTGAGTAATATATAATGAGTATATATAATAACCTGGTGGCACAGCGGGTTAAAGCACAGCATTGAGAAGCTAAAGCCACCTCAGCATGAGTTCGATGCCCACTTGCCCCGAGGTGACCCACATGGCATGGCAGACCTCTCCTGACCCTCCCACTGCTCCCCTCAGCAGTGTACTTCCTTGACCTGCCTGTTCTGCTCCCTGCTCTGTCTCTGTCTCTGATGAATCATCTCACTGCCCCTGCATCTCTGGCCTGTACCCCAGTTCTGTATATTTTTTTTATTTGTAGAAAACATGCTATAGGGAAAATACAGTCATAAAACATACACATATGCTATTTTGAAAAATGATTTATACACACATAAAAATCATATCTGAACAGGGATAATACATACATACAGTATATGTTCAATAGCTATTCATTTACTTGAAGAACAAGGCTATATTTGTGCAATGGCTAAATGACTGGTGTATAGGAAGAAGTAATAAATAAAGTGATAGTATAAATTCCCCTGAATATAATGGAGAGGAACCTGAAGCTGGGTAGGTGGTTATTATGTAAAATGGAATAATCACTTCCAGTTTTGAATATGCTTTTAGCTTTTAACTTCACAAATATAAGTGTTAGTGGGAAAACATTATGTTTCATCTGTCTTGGATATACTTTCTAACATATAAAAGGAACTCAATAAATATAATTTAATGAATTAATGCCTGAAACACTCATAACTTGATGAAGGAATGGTCCTGGATGATCTCTTTGGTCTAAATTAAGATCAAGAATCATCTTTGAGGTGGCCAAAAATATGTAGGCATGCACTGATGAAGAGTTTATTGAATTTTAATAAGAATTTGCAGTTATTATTTAAAAAGTTTAAAGGCATATAAAGTATTATTTTGAAAACAAAATTGCCGTATTTTACTCTGTATTTGAAACATGTTTTAGAGTAGTTTTAAGTTCACAGCAACACTGTGTGGGAGAAGTACAGAGATTTTTCCATCTATCTCTGACCATGGAGAAGCACAGCCTCTACCATTACCAACATCTTCCACCAGAGAGTTATATTTCCTGTGAGAACCCAGAAATAAACTTAGACCTACATTAACAGTATATTCATGACAAAGGAACCAAAAGCATAATGGAGGAAGGAAAGGCTCTTCAAAAATGACGCTGTGAAAACTGGACAACCACATGCCAAACAATGAAAGGAGCCACACTCTCCTACAATATACAAAAACTAATTTTAAGTGGATTATCACTGCTGTGAAGCACAGTATAGCACATGTTATATTTTCCAGGACATTGTCCTTAGGAATGCCTTTAGAACTCAACTGCAAAAGGAAACAATGGATATGAAAGGAAAATAAAAGTAATAATAAAGAAAAGTGGCCACTAAACTAAATGTCTTCTGCACAGTAAGAGAAATAATTATCAAAATAAAAGTGAAAAAAAATACCGACACCTCATAAATCTGACAAAGGGATGTTATCCAATGCTGATAATTCAACAGTAACAACAACAACAACAACAATTTAATGACAAATATTTAGGCTTTCTCCATGTTTTTTCATTACTTGACACGACCGTTCTTTTTTATTTAATAATATTCCATTGTTTGGTCATACTATAGTGTATTCACCCATTCACCTACTGTTTCCAAGTTTTAGAAAGTATAAATAACGTTGTTATAAATGTGAGTGTAGGTTTTATGTGAATATGAATGTGCAATCCAATATATTTGTTATAAGAAACTCAATTCTCATTGAAAGTGGTTGTGCCATATCGCACTCCCACCAGCAGCGTGTGACAATCCATCTCAGTCCACACGCTGCCAGTATGTGTTGTCAGTACTTTGAATCTGTAACAGATTCTAATAGCTGGGGAGTGTTATCATATTGTTTTAATTTGCAATTCCCTAATGGCATATGATGTTGAACATCTTTCACATGATTACTTGTTATCTATGTATTGCCTTTAGTGAGGTATCTATTCAGGTCTTTTGCCCATTTTTAATGGAATTGTTTTACTTTTATTACCGTGTTTTGAGAGTTCTTTATATATCTTGGATAACAATTCTTTATTGATATGCTTTTTACAATATTTCCTCTCAGTCTGTGGTTTGTTGCTTTATGCTCTAGATATTGTCATTTACAGAGCAGAATTACTTAAATTTAATGAAGCCCAGTTGTTCGATTCCTTCTTATTTTTATCATGCTACTTAAAAAATGTTGTGTATAAAAATTCTTTCCCATATTGAACATCATGTAAATATTTGTCTTTGTTCTCTGAATTTTACATTTATTTTATGTGCATTTTTTAGTTAATATTTATAAAGACTGTGCAGTCTATATCTAGGTTCATTGATATATCATATACACACACACGTATAATATACATAATATATATATATATGTATATATATATATGTATAGTGTCAATATTGTTAAAAATACTGTTTGCTCCAAAATCCATCTTCACTCTGTATCAAATACATTGTGTCTTACTTTAAATTTCCCAGTGTCTACTCTATTCAAGACATGTAATCACAACATTGAATCATGATATTGAAATCTTTTAGTTTAATTAAACTTTAAAAATTTAATTATTTAAAAGATAAAAGAGCATTTTAAAATTACAGAATGGTATTTTATTGGATAAATATAAAATATAGATTAAAAATCAAGAAAAAATGTTATGCCATCACCCAGATATAAACATAGTTCTATGTTTTGGTACATGTATTTCTTACCACTTTATTGATATTTTAATATATATATTTTCCCAATACTGGAAATGCTCTTCAATACAAATTAATACAGTTCCATACACATTATTTAGTAGAATGAATTTACTTATTTTGATACATCTTTAGATAATTGTTTATGTTAAATTTTTATGAAGTTTTGATTATTTCCTTAGGTCACAATCTTATAATGAAATGTTGTTTTAAATACCCTTATTCTTTCATGTCTTCATATTTGAAGTATCTAATTTTTGTTGTATCTAACTAAGGCTGAGCTTTTTTCCTCAGTCTCCAAGTCTGAATCATAATGGAACTGGAAAATTTTGTTGCCGTATTCCCTGAGACAAAGAAAACAATCAAAAGAGGTCTCTGAAAATTATGCCATCAGCTACTTCCTATGAAGGTCACTGCTAAGTAATCATTCAAGAAGATAGAACTTCTTTCTTTTCTGACAATTTTTAGACTCAACTATTAAAGCTAAGCTTCCCATGATCTAAGCAAAAACAAATCAAAAAATCTTACTATTTTGCTAGTGCCAAAATACTGGCTAAATAGCATCTCATAATTCTGGAGTCCAAGATATTCATGACATCCAGGTTGGTTTCTTCTGGAAATCTCTTTCCTAGCCTTGTAGATAGCCATTCTTTTCCAGTATCTTTACCTGGTCTTCTCTTTATCTATTTACAAATTGTCTTTTCTTATAAGGTCACCCTTCATATTGGATTAGGGTCCACTCTAAGGATATTAGGTAACCTCTCTGAGGTTCTGAATAACTAAAGGTTAAGATTATAACATATGAACTTAAGAAGAATACAATCCTGCTCACAACATTAACATATTTTTATAGTTTCTTCTGGGAAGAGAATAGTAATCCCTTTTATTGTTCTAAGATATGATGACAAATGATTTAAGATAGGAACACTTTATCAATCAATAGTGCCTTTCCCAAATACTAAGTCATAAAGGTATGCATTCAGTCAGTCTGTCATGTTCACTCCTTCTTTGTGGCTAATATATTACCCAAAGTAGAACAGGTATATAGCAAATAGTTGTGCACTCGATGAATAAATTAAAGTTTACTTACTTAAGAAACTGTGATAATTGATGTTAGGGGAAATCAAGGAAGTAGTATGAAGCTTTCAAAGAGTGTGCAATATCAAGGGAAGGACTATAGCATTTGAAGTCAGACAATAAATCCATATTACAAGCCCAAATGCCCTCCAGGGTTACACAAGTAATTTAAATGTGTGAAGCGGCTATGGATAAGAAAATAAGAGATGATAGGGTCTTCCATAAACCAGAAAATTAATGATAAACCTAATCAAGTGTACTTCTTAAGACAACACTGCACTGCCAAATAAAATATGTCTAAGGGCTTCATTTTTTAGGGCCACTGTACATCAGCTCTTGACATTTGTTTAGGCTATGCATTGCATTATTTTATAGACCTACAAAAATATAATTAAAATCAAACAGCCAACAAATTGTAGAATTTGCACTGTATGTGGTAGGCACTCACAGATCTGAGAAAACATTGTGAATCTCATATTTTAATTTTATACGTCAAAACATTATCAGTAATGTGATCTCAGCAGTTTCTAAATATTTTTCCTGGTTTAAAACATACAAGCAATTCCATGTAGAAAGCTTTACCAACAACAGACTATATTAACTAATAATCATACATCTCTCAGTTTTTCCTGACTCTAATAGTCTGTATTATAGACTAATTTTATTTAGTTTTTAGCCATTTTTTAAATGTGATTCTGTTGTTCTGCAGAGGCTTATAGATCATTTACAGAGATTCTATGTGATTAAAAAAATCACTTTGGATCTATTCCCATCAACTAATGGTATGTCTTTGTTTTTTCCTAACCACTATCAATTCCCTCCTGTTGTGCAATTCATATGTTTCAGCTAAAGAAGTATATTTATCAAATGTCGAATGAATTCCTGTACCAAAATAGTTTCTCACAAAAGAGAAAGTAAATGATGAGCATTTTATATTCCACATTAGGCCCAGTGCTTGATTTAACCTAGGGCTGTATGTACATATAAATTTTCATAGATACAGTTAATACATTTCCATTTTTATAGCCCTCTCAAACTTTTCAGATAGAGGTGAAGGGCTGTTTAATCCCTCTGTTTGATAGATTTATAAATAGAATATATGTGTGTAGAGCCTGACTTGCTGCCTCTACAGTTGGCTTCTTTTTGAGTCAGATATTAATTTGGGAAGACATTTTAAGATTTTCAATAAATATTACATGTTGCTATTTAACACAGGAGGGATTTTTCCTCTCCGAATGAATTTAGTATTCCTGAAAGGTTTCAGATGGTAGAACATTCATTGAGATGCAAAATTACAAGATGCAGCCAGAAGCAATGGAAACTTCTTTAAAACACTCAGTTGAGGGCCCTGCTGAGCTAAAACATCTCCACACATTTTCCTTCTCATATTTAGGAAAACTGTAAATCGTTGGAAACAGCTACTTCATTTCTGTTCTCGAGCCAATACTGAATCCCAGAAGACATTCCAGGGATGCGGGTTTGATGGTTTGAACACATCCTCTGGAGGCCTCCCCATACAAACCACAGGTGAAACAGCCGCGTTGGTAAGATGTTGTGAGCCAGCAATAAGGCTGCATTATCTTCTCTCCTTGGAGAGAAAGTTCCCTTTTGATCAAGTTTGCAGTCACCTCAGGGTCAGAAGGAGCACCTTGCAATAGTCTTGCTGGCTCTCCCCCAGCCTGTGCGAGGAATCCATCTGCTCTCCTGCCAGGACTTGTTTAATGTTGAGCAGCAATATAAAGAAGGGAAGGGCCAAGGGAGGGATGAAATGTCTCTTGACTGCAGGTACAAATTGGTCACCAGATGTTTCAGTTGGAGGGGGCAAGTCCCCTTCTATTATTACTGGAAAACCCCATTTTTTTGTTTTGCAAAGATGCCAGTTTTCAGCACCCCAACTGTACTTGTTCTCTCAGATTTAGAGTTCATTAACCTCCTCTAGAAACACATTTGCAGGACACAAAGGATGATAGAAGAAGGCTTCCTGCCAAACCAGAGTAGTTTTCTTCTAGGAAAATTTTGTCTAAATATTAGACTCAAATTGTAAGGTACAAATTTGATTTTAATTACTTTTAGATGGAAAAAATACCTAATTTTAGTTATTGTCTCAATAGGTAGTATCAAATCCTATTTCTGAAGCACTTGCTTCACCTATGAAATTTTGTTATACGTATGTTTTCAGACTCATAAATTGTCAAATAAATAGCAAAATATTGGGTGAAAATTTAATTAGCAACAAAATTGCAAACTATTAGCAAATGTGAATCTCATCACTTTATTTTGGGAGATCTTTCCTTTTGTGAGCAGCATAAAGTTTTTCCAGACTCCAAATAATGGAGAAAAGATTAGTAAACTTTGAAGATTTACTTCAAACTTAAGGGAAAGTCTGATGATCAGGACAAAAAACACAATGGAGTGAGTTATGTTAACCCGATTCCAGATTGTATCACTTATTTAATATTCAAGCAATACTGTCACTGCCTTGCACTAAATAAAGGTCTCTGTTTTCTTAAGCTGTCCACAAGGGAATTTGCTTCCAAAGCACAAGCTACAGACCAGTGGCTACCCAGACACAGCCCTGCCCACAGAACCACTGATTTAAAATCTCCATTTTAATAGGTCTTCCTGTGCTTGCTACACACGAAGAGCTCACGAAGCATTGTATATCAATAGATAACTGCAAGGGTCCTATCTTCTTTAGTAAGCTGTGATGGCCTGGAAGAAAAGTCCCAAAAGGTGCTGATACTTTAGCAAGGTGTCTCATTTGGGTTCAAAGGGTCATCACTGTTTGCCCAACTGGAAAGCAGAAGTCATTTACTTTTCCAAATGAACATACGTGCATTGTATTTTGTGGGTTGTTGTTGTTGTTATTAGGGAAGAAGCAAAATCAATATCACCAAGTAGAGGTGAGGCAGGTAGTAAGATCAGCACACAGTACATTTCCACCTGCAGTGACCCCAAATGATGCCTGATAACAGACCTCAGCAGGGTCTGGCACAGTCAAAAGCCAGCAGCTCATGAAGAACCAGACACAGAAGGCACTCTGAAAAAACACTCCTGGGTATTTCCCTCGCTAACCTCCTCCCCTGTGGAAGCTCTTCTTTCCCCATTAATAAATCTCTGACTTCTTAGTCACTGCCCTGAAATTTGTCTTTTCTTACTGACACCTGTGGCAACTCCATTCCTCAGAAGCCGAGTTTCCAAGAACTTGTTTGGGCAGGTTTGTCACACTTTCTGTTTCATTCCAATGTCAGAGAGATAGATGAAGATGCAAAGACAAGGGAAGGAGTAACATCACCTTTGCTGCCAGTCCATCATGGACTGGCTTTAACATCAGGATATGTAATTAGGAGTTGAATGCCATCATTACTATTACTGCCCATGATGATTTGACCTTTGGCAATGCTGCAAAGAAATGTCCCAATTTCTTGAATAAGAAAGAGCAGAAGTGTTAGTGGGAATTGTGTAGCTGCAGTAACTGCTATGCTCAGAATATACTAGGGAGTCCATATGGCCATGGAATGTACTGGATAGTAGGACACTGACAGTGAGTCTCCTTTAGGTGGTCTTGACTAAGGGATGTTACCAGAACAGAAGAGAATGCATGGACTGGTTTGGGATCACAGGTACACACTGGAGATGTCTAAAATGTGTTGACCTATAGTTAACACTCAGAATGCATCCACCTTTCCCATTCTTTTCTCTTCCCTTTCCTTTCCTTATTCAACCAATTGCTCCAACTGGGAACTAGCAATAATCTTCGACTTTTCTTCTACATCATTCCCCTGTATAGTAAATGGTCAAGTCTAGTCAGTTAAATTCATATATTTTTTGTTTCATTAGTTTCTTTCTAGTGCTCACTGTCACTGTGCTATACAAGGTAACAAGTCTTAGAAAAAATCTTGCAATTGGTCACCTTGAAACTGCTGTTGTTTTCTTCTAATACACTTGTCATGGTTTGAAGGTCCAGCTTTAACCTTGACCTATGTAATTCACTGGCTTCATCTTTTTCCATTCCCTTTCCAGTTATGTGATTTAAACATGTACGGATTTTAATTGTTAAATGCACTATACTTTTTGCTCAATGTTGAGATTTTCTATGTTTTCCTGTTAGATGAGCTATTTCTTCTCAATTTAGTCAAAGTATTACTTATCCTTCATGTCTAAACTTAGATGAAGCTGAAATAAACTATTTAATTTGGACCCCACTAAAAAAGTCTAATTGCTATGATCTATATAACAGTTGAAGGTAAATTACCTCCCTTCAGAAGTCAGGAAGAACTACTTTACTGGGGTCTCAATTAAAGTTCTGATTTTTAACAAACTAGCTAATGAATTTTATAGTTGAAGCTGTCCAATCAGGATTTTAATGGATTAATAATTCATTTCCTTCATAATATGATTCAGATTCCTCAATGGCATCATCTCAAACTATTTTTTTTCTCAGAAAGCATATAAAACATCAGTCAGGGTTAATTATAAAAAATCTGAATAAAAAAAGATAGGCCTAACTATTTCTAATCAATAATATTCCCAGTGTTAATTCTTTGTACATGGTTTTGAGTGTACAACATCAAAAAGGAATGATTCAGCAAAGAGTTATCAGAATGGCTTTGGAATAAATCAGTATTTCTGGATCTCAGCAGACAGCTTTGTTACACAGAAAAAAAAAGGGAGAATTACAGCAGCTTTATTCTCCAAGATGATTTTCTTTATCTACGGTTACATAAAAGTAAAATTCTAGCTAGTGGCTTAGTAGACTTTTCCATCATATTTCACATTTTGAACTTTATTCCAAACATGAAACTTTTAACTCACATAGTTTCATTTCAAGAGTTTCACATGTGTGTTTCTACCTAGTATTTGTCATATGATTTCATATAGAGACTTTTCTGTAGATCCAAAATACCACCAAATTCAATTCATATAAAAGAGTAGAAATTTTCAGATCTTCCCACTCAAGGAATGGTGGGGGGGGTTATTTTTTTGGTATTTCCAGGAATAAAACTATACTATACAATACACAGTCAATTAAAAAATAAGTCTCATAATTGTTCTGCAAACATCCTCTCCCTCAGTGAGCTCACAATTTAAATTATTTTAAGAGAAAAGAAAAAAAATTACAAGAAAATGAAGAAATCAGCACTACATCCGTGTTGAGGGTCCAGACACACTGGCATTGCCAGGTGCATTTTTACCATAAGTAGATACCATTTCTAAATCCTCTAGCATTCATAGAGTTTCTAATATAAAGGGAAATCTGACGCTAAGTGAACTTTTCTTGGTGCCTTTTATGCCTGGTGAACATTTTGCATAGCTATTGTGGATAGTGTCTTCAGAAATTCCTCTCTTCGAGATTCCTTTTACTGGACATAATATCCCTCCCAACTTGGAAATGAGAGCAGGCCTATATATTTCCCATTTCTTGACTGTTCTGGCAATTTTCCCTGAAAGGGAGGAAAAACCCTATAAAATTTCTTTTGGCCCCCCAAAGCAGAAACATCTGCTGGAATCATGAGTAGCTTGTTGGCGCTGCTGTGTAGTTTCAGCCTGGAGTTGATTATCTCTATGCTTCGCCAGTGTCCATGTACTCAATGAGGAACAAACTGAAAGGTTTCTGGGAAGACTCATTATAAATAATGAGAACATGGAAGAGAAGAAAGAGGGAAAAAGGTTCAAGCTACTTTGGCCCATGCATTTTATGAGTTTCACAAGCTAAGATCATTAGACCACCAAACTACTCAATTAGAAATCAAGAATAACAAAATCAGACCACGCTTTCTGTAAATACAGCTGCTTGGCAAATGCAAATAAAAAGAATGACAGATTGCTGGTTGATTTTTATTTTTCTATCAGGAAAATAAAAAATTATTTTAAGTGACACTCTGGGGAAAGGGTTGGTTGCTGACCTGTCTGTAAGTTGCCAACTGCGTGGTACCTTACTGTAGAGTTGGCAATGAGAAGCATTTTCTGCCATGAGTGTTCACGCATTTTTATTCTTTGAAATAGTTTAACAGGTGCAAGTGAAATCCTGCTAGGAATGCATATGTAGGACAATGTACTGAACTCTACTAAATTAATTCACTCACCCAATATACAATATAACCAGTTGTAAAATTTTTGGTGTGCTGTCAATCTAATCAGTTACTTAACAGATGAAAATAACCCGAGTTCTTTGCATCCTCCAGCAACTCTGACAATTTTATTATTTTTCTGCCACCAGTTTTCTAATGTACAACTGACAGGGTCAAAATGCTCTCTGTCATTCTGATAGGATTTGCAGGAGGAAAATATGAACAGATTAGATTTTAAAAGCCCTGATATAAAAATACAACTATAATTTTAAAGTAGAAGAAATAGATGTATAAGGAAAGGTTAAAACTAGTAAGCTCTGAGAGGTATCTCTGGAACAAGCTCACAGGTGTAAGTGAAGGTGCCATTCTCAGCACAGTTTTCCAACCTGACTGTACCAGAAAACCCTAGCAGGCTTGGCAAACACATAGTCTGAGCCTGACCCTGGGGCTTCCCAGCCAATAGGTGTTAGGTGTTGCATTTCTTACAGGGCCCCCGAAGCAAGTGATGGAGTTAGCCTGGGGAACACACTTTGCCAAGCAAGTTTCTAAGAGTTAGTAGAGGAGACAATTCAAGATCCCAGACCTCCCAGACTGTACTTGTAAGAGGGAAGCTCCACAGATGTTAAGGCTACTGGACTATGAATCAGTTTTCAATGAGGTCACAAACTCACGCTCTTCTAATCCTGGATGCTGCTTCACCTGTAGCCACCAGCCACATGCCATGGTTTCATGCTCAGACAGTCTAAGCATTCTCCTTTTTATACCTATATGTCCACATTGCTGTATATATATACATACATATCCCTTTCTTCAAATGTACCTTCCATTGTCAATTTGATTCTACCCAAATACACCTTATAAATATAGACACTGCAGGTGAGTCCCTGATTAAAATTACCTACTTCCATCAAGGGAAGGTGCATTCCCTTCAACCCAAGGTACCAACTTCTCATTAGTACACTCCTTAAGCAAATCTCAGCTTCATTCCTAAGTTCTGTTGAAACACACACCCCAAAGTGTCTGCTACCCTGTTTTCCAACATTTACCCATTTCTGATAACTCTCCTTACTAATTCTCTGTATTTCTATTTCTTTTCTTTAAGGATTTATTTATTTATGCATATAAAAGCTGGGTGTAGGCCAACGTGTGGAGAGGTAGGAGGGTTCACCAGTGACAGAATGGGGAGCAGAACAGGCAGATCTACCGAAATACACTGCTAAAAGGAGCAGGGGATAAGACAGGAGTCTGCTGCACCATGTGAGTCAGCTTGCTGCCAGGGATCGAAGTTGCACTGCATCTAACTCCACAGACTTATTCCCTCACACCACCAGGCAAGCTACTGTATTTCTATTTTTTGTCTAAATCTACGCCATCAAATGTAGTCAACAGATGCATACATATCTGGAGACTTTGTGATGCTGCTTTTGAGAACTTCCCACTGATGCCTACCTTTTGGAGTAAATTTTTCTAACTTTGTGCTAATATTAAAGTTTAGCTAAAAGCATTTCCTGATAATTCAGTTTCATCATAATAAACTTATAATTGTAGCAACTTTTATAGTCTTATATTTATTATGAGGACTACAGAGCCATTAAAAATTTTAAGATAATATATTAAATGGTTGCAGGCCAACACACTGATTTCCAAGTACTTGCTTTATTTAACAAATTATTTTGAACTAATTTTAGACTTATAAGAAAGCCGTAAAAAGCATAAAGTCTCCTTTGTTCCTCGCTTGGCTTCTTCTACTATTAATAACTTATATGAACAAGTCATTAAATGTAGAGATGATATATAATGTAAAAACATAGGAAGGTCAATATAGAATTTTTTAATATATACACATCTCTCCTGACGCTAGTGATTGTGAATGAAACCGACTGATCGTTTCAAAGATCCGATGCTTTTTGTAAGTACCATTATCTCATTATTTTTTCTCAACCAGTGTAAAAATAGGTCCCAATTCACACTGTTCAAGGTATGAGAATTATCTTAGACATGCTTTAAAAAAACTGTTTTCCTTTCCCTTCCTATTAGAGCAGAATAGAAATCTAAATAAACAGTGGTGTGAAAATAAATGACATCCAGTGCAGCACACAAGCTCCTGAAAAGCCCACTGCCCATAGTCAAAGGTCCAGTGAGGCCCTCAGCTTGAGCAAATTTCAGAACTTATCCAAGCCTTCCATGCATCTTATAGTTACTGTTTTCTAAAGTTGCATTGTCTCTTACCTAGGTGCCAGGAGATTGTGCAGTACTAACGCTTGATACAGGTTTACTAAATCCCTGCATCCTACTACATGGGGGAGTCACCCCTTCCTTTAGGAAGGATTTGCAGGCAGGAAAGGAAGTGGAAAAGAACATAATATTATGAAGAGGGGAGTTAATTGGTATATCATTGCAGAGATCTTCAAATGTTGAAAAAAAAAACTTTGTCTCCAAATATTGAACAAAATGCGCCCATATTGGGTGTTCTTGTGTAGTCCTATTTAATATTAATGTTATACATTTATATACTATAAATATAATGTTATAAACTTAACATTTAACGTTGTGTCTTCATAGTATTGACAAGGCAATCTGCAATTTATTTACATCAGATTCAGAAATATGAGAAATAGTTGCAATCATTCTACAAACATTTGGATTGACAACCATGATGATTGATCACAGCAGTTTTTAGTGCTGAATCCAACAGAATTCTCAAAATCTTCTTAGCATCAGCTCCTCAGACCCAACATTTGTGAACTGGAGTTATAATTGACCCTGCTGGATATCTAGATGTCCCTTAAAGAAAGTATCTTTATTGTAATCTGTGTTTCATATGTTGTATTGCAATAAGTTGAATTATAATGAAATATTATTATAAATACAATACATTGTATGTTACAGATAATATAATAAGTATACTCAGTTTTAGATACATCTGATGGATAGCTGTTTCTTTCCTTTATAGATAACAGGCCAAAAGTGCTTATTTCTGGCTGTGTCACATTGATATTAATATTCATTGATGCAGGTTCCTTGCACCTTTCCTCCTCTAACTGCTCTTGCCTTACTGTCATCTTCATCCAGCCTGAATAACACATATCCATCTTGTATGCTTTGCCTCAGAGACAACAAATATCATATCTCTCACATTACTTAATTTCAGGGGAGTATGGAAAAGGAATTTATCTTTTTCAGGGAGGGTCCTGAGGGGCTTCCATAATTTAACACTCTTCAGAAGCACAAACAACAGCTACTGTTCTACTATTAGAGAAGAGGGTAGACAGGGAGCTAGTACTTTCTGCAATAGGTATCACCACCTTCTGGACAGCTGCTGGAATTGCAAGCACTAATTCCAGAAAACAATATACATCTACATTTTGCACATCTTACTGGAGGATAGTTGTGTAACCTTAGTGATACACAAAAAAGATAAAGATGAATTAAGTTTTTTATACAAATAAATATACTAGAGCATCAAAATTTTACATGGTACCAATGGTTATTTCTTTTCTAAAAACTATACTGAAATTAAGCTGCCTAATTTTCCTTAGACTATTTAGACATTTGAAAAAATGATTTTTCTATAGCTTGTAGGAAATTTTGTAATTTTAGACATTTTAACAAATTCTTAGATGGCATTCCATCACTGCAAACAACAGCAGTGAGTCCAAGGAGAACAAATATTTATATTTCTGTTAGGACATGCAAGAAAAAAATCCAAAGACATGAAATATGATTACTTTCCATTTTCAATTCCATGTCTTCATATTTGCATCTGAGAATGTTAGAATGAGATGGATATAGTGACACTTTTAAAAGCCAAGAAAGTCATCTCTAAAATCAACCACATGTAACTCCAGCTATCACTATAAATACCTGTATCACCTAGTATACATGCCTAGAAAAGAGATGGAAAAAAATAGAGGAGAGCAAATTACTCCAGATTATCAATATCTTCGCAATAGTGGGCTATGAGTGTGCACACAGCAGTAGACACAACACAAATAGCATCACACAATGTTCCCCATCCTGTTATTCTCTTCCAGGTCTTCTAACAGTCTGACAAAAATGCACAGATTCACTGAAATACACAGACATGATCAGATGCATTTCAATTTTTTGTCAGAATCAGAATACGCACTGGAAAATTCAGCTACTAATATATCATTACACATAGAATTAGAAAACCACTACAAATATTCCCAAAGTAAATCCCATCCTCTATTTCCTGTTTGTAGATTGCTATGAAAGGCTTAGTTCAGTAAGATAATCTAAATGAACTACTAGTTCACTCAAGACAGTAAAAGCAAATACTTTTATCGTATTATTCTTTAAATACTTGATTACTCTAATAACCTTGATTATAATTACAAAATAATCCACACAAAAGTACTGTTCTGAAAGCTAAATGTATATAAAAGCCTAGATCAGTACCTAGCTGGAATACAGCAAATACTTGATGAGTGTTAGTAACTATTAACTATGAGAAAATGTTTATAGAAAGGGAGTGAATATATTATCTTCAAACTCATATTAAAAATGCAACTTAATACTCTAAGACATGTGCCCAGAAGGGCACCATGAATGAGAACTCGCTTGCAAGTGGGCCCCTCTATCTGTTTGCTACACCAACGCCTCATTAGGAAATGAGACACACGCACACCCTACACTTAGCACATGAGAACTCTGCCAGCATGGAACACATTAAGCTTCATCAAAATGCTTTTGGAGTCCATGAAATGCTCTGCTACAAGGAAGCTACACCAGAAGCAATTATTAAGTGACTGGGGAGATAAATGCAGCTATTAATACTGCACACCTGCGGTTCTTCCCTCTGCACTTTGATCTAACAGATGATGATTTGTAATGGCACAACCCCAACACCCGCCCACCTGTAGTTTATTAGGAAACCAGCCAAGTAACAGCATTGCTTAGTTACCAGCAACAGGGAGGTAGATGTGCAAAAGTCAATTTTTGTCATTTCACAGGTGAGACCTTTATCCAGAATTCACCCTTAGCACCTGTGCTGCCCCTGGGCCATGATATGCAAATCAAGGCTCCCAGTAGGACATGCTTTTTTATTCAAAGACTCTGGGTTTATGCATAACTACTACTTGTTAAAAAATGCAAGTATGTTTTATATTTGTACAGTGTATGTTTGCTCAGTTTATGCCTTAGGAGTGCAAACCACATTATGTACTTTCCCTTGGTTAATGCTTTCTACACAATATTTATACTTCATCTATAGGTGGAGACTTCCGAGATAATTTAAAACATTAAAATAACCACATAACTGCAAATTCAGGTACAGGCACTATATGATGTGTAAAACCTCTTCTAAACAATCTAATCACTGTCTAAGTTTGGGCATGATTAATACTCAAAATATTAAATGGACACAAGTACATCTACATATACCAGATTTCACTTAGTTTTGCTGCCCTGCAAATCACTTCAGTATCTTTCATAACCACTCTTTTCTTGTTCATAGGCTTGTGCATGAATAATATGGGCAGAGATCAGTAGAGACAACTTCTCTGTGCCTCACCTGTCTGTGGCTCCTCAGAACTGGAGCTTGAGAATTTGAGTCCTTCTTCCCATGCTTAGAGCCTTGCTGTTGATTGTCAGCCTGAGTTCTACATTTTCCTTTCTATGTTCCCTCTCATTCTCCAGAGTACTCTCTCTGTAAGATATCAGCCTGGAGTGGAAATAAGCCCTCTCTTAGTTGAAACTGGCACAATGTCACTTCCACCAAATATTATTGATCAGGACAAGTCAGCAATCCAGCTCATAATAGAATACAGGGGGAGTCATCCTCCAGCTTGGGGGGAGGCGGGGGCAGAAAGGATTCATACAGAGAGAGAAGGAAGTGATAACAGCCCTTGAATACAAGAGGGTTATCAAATAGCTGGGGTTCAGGCTGCCTTTGCTATTCTGAAAGGACTCCTAGCCTTAGCAAAGATATAAAGTGTTAGTTCTTAAATTCTGAAACTCTTCTGACAGTATGTGACTACTTGCCTATATTGTTTAGGAATCCATAAATGTATAGTTTGTATCCAGTTTAACCTTTTGTATAGTATGGTGTGGTTATATGATGAGGGGCTTGTAAAGGAACATGATGAAAACTTTTTGCCCAAACTATCTGAAATCAAGCTTTCTTTATCTCCATTGTTCATGATCCAGAGACAAGAAACATCCTTCATGACCAACGAATGGATGGAGAGGTGCATCTGGAAGTTTCTGGGGCCTCTAATGACTACCTGTGTTTCCTTTTACCTACTTTACCCTATCATTCATTTTTAGTAAGGTCAGTTAATAAATTCAGAAGAATCTTGTGAGTTTATTCAGTTGTCTAATCTTAATGCAAGAACTTAATCATAGAAGTTGGGTGTAAGGAGTATGGTAACTCAATAGTATATTTCTTAGACAATCTATCACAATTTACTATAAAAATAAAATATAATCATTTCATTTGCAAAATACACAAAAATAGTTAGTTCCCACTGAACACTTACAATTTAACTTTAATTTTGGTTTCAAACTAGATTATCCATTTTCATTTGATTGAAAGATTCAGAAGCATTTTTAATAAATACTAATTTTATGAATACTGGTACTATAATAATAATAATGATTCAAATTTTAAGTGATTACTCTCAGCCTATCATTTAAGTTTGTTATCATTTGTTTGCACAAAAATTTTATGATTTTAGCAATAGTGTTATTTAAAATTCTTAATGCTGCATATAAGGTCTCCAACGACATTGATATTCTGCAAACACATTTTGCATTGTACCTACATGTGCTACTACAGCATCTCTCCAATGTCTTTGATATTATTTGATAGATTTATAAACTTTTGCTATCCATCGCTGATATCATGGGGTATTATTGCACCAGTTTGATAAGAATAAATTATGCCTTCAGAACATGTGTCTGCATAATTAATTTTGCTTTCCTTAGATATATTTTATCAAAAATGTCTTTTTCCTCATTAATAGTAGTCATCAAGTATTAAGTTTCTGTCTTATCTGAGGCTTAAATTTCATGACACAGTAATAGTTCCACACCTCTGGGATACTGAACTTCCTTAGTCACCATTCTTTCTTTATCTAAGGTCTCTCTTTCTACAATGCCCTTAAGCTAAAATCTTATTTTCTTTATACTGTTCTTAAAAGAAATACTTTTATCCCTTTTCACATGACATTTTGTGTTAGTATCTGTGAAAAGTATCTTACTGGGGGCTGAATATCGTTGCTTCCCTTTGAATTTTAGGCTCTCTGTTTTTCAGAAGAACTCCTTATAGTTTTTAGGGTTCCTTTTGTATTCTTGGGAGACAGTTGTGTATCGTGGAACTGACAGCAAAAGTCCTTACTCAAAGGAAATATCAAGAAGAGCAGATCAGGTCATACATTTCAAACTTTACCCAGAAAATGCATAAAACTAAATAATAAATTCACTGGCTCACTAACAATATACTAGACTAATAAAAGGAAGTAGAGCTCCTTAGAGAAATAGCTGATTCTAGGAATGGAAAAAAAAATTCAAGATGATCCTGAAATGTCTTGTAGTGTCATAAAATAAGGAAATGTTAAGCATACACAGGTTGATGTGGATATCTTAAACAGACACAGGAATAACTGCAAGTATTCTCAGTGGTCAAAAGCAAAACAATATGAGCAATACAATAAATAAAATAAAAATAAAAACACATAAACACACACTAATATAAATAAGTGACAAACAAATACATAAGCAGAGGAGACACATCTCCATGCTGAAGAAATTCCAAGTAATATATAATAGAGAACACGTGAGAAACTCTCTCAGTCAAATGATAAAGGTTTACATTAACAGTGAGTATAAGACCTATTTGTTATATGCTTTCTTTATAAAATGTGACAAAAATGACATTTTAATCTCCATGGGCTTGTTCCCCAAAATTTGTAATTTTAAGCTAAACAACAGACAAATCTCAACAGAGAAATGTTTTTCAAACTTACCAATCAGTGCTCAAGACTGCCAAAATCACAAAAAACAAGGAAAGGCTAAAGAATTGTTATAGCCAAGAGGAGTCTAAGAAAAAAAATGGTAATAATAATGATGTAATAGAATAACCTCGGTCTAGTCCTAAGAAAGAAAAAGAACACTAAAAATAAAGTGAGTAAATATTTAATTTAGTTAATTATAATGCATCAATAGAGCTATGTTCTTTGCAACATATTAATATAAAAGTAAATAGGGAAAATCGGGTGTAAGTATTATGGGAACTCAGTATGATCTTCATAAATTTTCTGTAAATGCATAACTACAATAAGACTTTAATTTGATTAAAAACCTACATATTGTTTGAAGAACAGGGGAGGGAGGAAAGTATATTACTAAAGGGAGACTAAATAATCAGAAAATGAGATCAATATAAAATTAAGAAAGATCAAAAACTAATTGCTATATGCATGTTGTATGTAAAGGTTAGGAAATTATTACATTTTTATAGTTCATGCCTTTGTGAACATTGAAAGCCAAAACCCACTGATATTAGAACTAGTGTATTATACTTATTTCCTTTTAAAACACCAACATATTTTTGAAAATTGCAGTGTATGGGTCTCTCCCTGGTGGAACAATGGGTTACAGCACAGAACAAAGACGCTTCAGTCACTTTAGCACGAGTTTGATCCCCAGCCAGGGAGGTGACCCACATGGCAAGGCAGACCTCTCCTGACCCGCCTGCTGCTCCCCTCAGCAGTGTACTTTGTCAGTCTGCCTGTTCTGCTCCCCACTCTGTCTCTGGTGAATCCTCTCACTGCCCCTGCACCTCTGGCCCCGTACCACAGTTTTGTATGCATAAATAAATAAATAAATCTTAAAAAAACACAGTGTATAAATAGTGCTAGTGCAGTAAGAAATCCAATAGAAATTTTATATAGAAAATGCAATTAGAGCTGTAAAAGTGATAATAATGTGTCATTGTACTAATAAGAATATGATGTCGGGCTTGTACACCTGACTATAATTATATCACTAACACCTGAGGAAATGAAAGTTGATTAATGAGAAACAGATGCTAATTTCAAAGCCTGTAAATTCAAATATGTTCAATGTACAGATGTAGTATGCAAATGTAATATAGGAGGTACCAAGTACCATAAGTTACAGAAAAACTTAAAAGACTAAGATATTCTAAAGGATTGCATAAAAATGTTCAAATCTGGCCCTCCCTGGTGGTGCAGCGGGTTAAAGCACAGCACTGAGAAGCTAAAGCCACTTCCTCATGAGTTCGATTCCCGCCTGCCCGGAAGGTGACCCACATGGCGTGGCAGACCTCTCCTGATAGCCTGCTGCTCCCCTCAGCAGTGTACATCATTGATCTGCCTGTTCTGCTCCCCACTCTGTCTCTGGTGAATCCTCTTACCGCCCCTGAGCCTCTGGCCTGTACCCCAGTTCTGTATACACAAATAAATCTTTAAAAAAAAAAAAATGTTCAAATCTAACATGAATTAAAGTTCAGAAGGTATTTTTTAACTTTTTGAATGTTATCTAATAACAATGAAATTAAAATTTCAGAGACAAGATGAACTAATGTGTTTATTTTATTATGTCAATTTTGCTAATTATACATTTGCTTACAAAATGAATCTGAACCTTAGCCTTTAAGCAGATGTTCAGTTAAAATATTAACATTTTTAGAAAGTACAGTTTCTGCAGTTCAATGCAATTCGAATAAGCTCCATCAACACTGGCAAAAAAAAAAAAATGTGTACTAGTTAAGCAGTATATTGAGAAATTGGAGTTGAACTGCTTTTTCTGATTTCTAAATCATTCAGCAAAGCTGATTTTTTCGCCCAATTTCAGTAAAGTCCTTTCATTTCTCTAAGATGTTAAGGTACATGATACTGACCTACTTTTCAACCTCAGAATAACACCTGCAATTAAGATGTTCCTGTGCATCATTTACATCATTACATTATGCAGATGAGTCTTCAGAATGCTAACTAGGATATTTTACTCTGAGCACCTGCACTAAAGTGTTATTCTTTGTATTAGGATCGAAGCACCTGTACTTCAGTGGACCAATATTGTCAGAGAGAAACGCCATCAAATTATAATAATCAAAAAAATCTCTGTATGTCACTGGGAAATTTTGACTCACTAGACATAGGAAATGCTGCCACATAATTGAATGAAATGAAGGAAAAAATAGCATTGAAAATTTGTCCAATCTCTTCAGTGTCCTGTATGGTCAACATGTATTAAAGAACCAGAGAGTGTCCTTCAAATAAAGGTCCCTGCTTTCCTGGAGGCAATAAAAAGCATGACATGCAAGGAGTGATAAATTTCTGAGGCTCCTGGAGAACACCAAGTCCTTGTAGTCTTTTCACATTTTGTCCTTTAAAATATTACCTCTGCATTTATGTCATTTCCTTGAGAGTTTAAGGAGGTTATTAAAGAAAAAAAACTTAAGTATTTAATATAAGACTATAATCATAAAATACATTTCCTTGGGAGACAATTTTATTGATAGTGAGGGAGACTGTATCTACTAAGAATCTTAAGTTCCAACAATGTTTTCAGAAAAAAAAGAGGTATGTTATTTATTTGAAAAATATTTTTAAAAAGTAAAAAAATAAATAAATATTTGCTTTATCAATAAAAAATAATTGCTTTATCAGTTTCTTTGGTCTTTTATGATTCATATACTTTTGCCTACAGCAAAGTATATATCAGGAGTCTTAAAAATGGAATCAAATTATAATACACCTCCAAGTCCATTTCTACCAAAGGCTGTAAATCTAACAGAAGAATCCTTTTTTTTTCCTAGTGTAATAAAAATGTTTTACTTATTTGAACTGACTTCTAAAACAGCAGCTTTAATTAGTCCTACCACAAAGAAGAAAGGAAAATTTTGTGCGGTGAGGAGACACTAGTTAACATTCCAGTAGCAATCATATTATAATCATATCACAAGCAATGTGTCAAATAAACACTGTCCATTTGAATGCACACTATTTAATCTGTCAGATGTAATTCAATCACAAATAAACACATGCATATTTTTGAGATAACTGGAAACCACAAATAGATTTAGATGATATAGAGGAATTATTAAAATTTTTGTTAAGTTTGATCATGGCAGTGTGATTACATTTTTTAACTGTTCTTATATATTAAGATATATTTTAAGCAACTTATAGCTAAAATAACATGGTACAAGTTGCTATTCACTTCAAATTATTTCAGTCCCCACCTTCTCCATAGGAAAAGGAAGAGAAATAAAGAGGAGAAAAAGGTGAGAGAAAAATAAAAAGAGAGTAATTAAATAATGTTAATTTAAGAAGGACTTTTATGCCTAAATGTGGTACATTTTACTGTACGATTATTGCACCCATCGTCTATATTAAAAGTCAGTGTGGTGTAGAGACATAGATTTCAAGTATGAACCTATTCCCTCTAAATCATAGTGAGACAAACTGTTACCTCAATGAGAAACAATATAAAAGAAGCTGTGCAAAAGAATAAAACATGTACTTGACTATAGAGATAAAATATTAATAAAGTAACAGGAGTAATGTTAAGTGAATTCCTATTTTCAAAACAAAGACTTACACAATTAATTTCATCATAAGCAATAAAGATAGGAGAAAAGAATTTTGTAGTTCTAACCACAGAAGTTATATAAAACTGATAAGAATTTTAAGTACTATAGAATACTGAGAAATTTATAATTGCAGGTGAGCATACATCAAGGGATTTTGCAGTTCATATTAAGAAAGTATAAAGTCTAAGTCTAAAGTTCTGGTTGCATCAGAACACAACTAATTTCAGGTGAGTATATTTATCTTCCTTGAAGTAATTTTCAATTTTGTCAGAAACACACACACCTAAAGAGATAGCTGAAGTAACTTCAAATTAATAGCACCTTGATGGTTTTATACTTGACCAATTCTTCCTGTACAAGACATACTTTACTTTATCCATCAAAGACAGGAATACTAACCAATATTTCAAGTAAATTATAAAACAAAATATAGCTAGGGCACACCGCAAGGGAGAGAGTTAAAAATCACAAAACAAAAAATACACAAATCCGCTGGTCATACTAACATTAATTTAATTTCATTAATTTCAGTGTTACTTTAATCAAATGACGTGGTTCTATATGATGCACACACACACACACCAACAATACAGAATTACTCCAGGATTAATTAAAATTAATTCCCTTTACATAAAGAAAGGATTCTATGTAATAATATTGCTGAGCACCCAGAAATGGGAAATCCCTTTCACTACATGCAGAGAAGAAAACTTCTCCACCATGTACATCAACAGAACTAGAAGTGGAGACTTGGTGAGAAATGGAAATTAGTCTCACCTTTTCCTAAAAATTTCAAACCTTTGAAAGCACCTCTACAATCTCCATTTTTACTTCACTTTCCAGCTAATAAATACTTATTAAACAAGTGTTTTATTATTAAGGCAACTTAGTTTTAAAGAATAAAGTTATTATTAAAGAGGAAGTTATATAATTCTTGAACTCAGTTCTTGGCCAACTTGAATTCAGATTTTCCTTTTTAGCCGCACTGTGAATACCTTTGTGTTCGGGTTTAACTCAGTACAATTGGCAAGGTGACCTCAATGTTACCTTCAGTTTGACTGAACTTCACACAAATTTCTTTCTGACTATAGGTTATTGACCTCCCTTTTGTTAGAGAATTTACTAAAAAACTTGCAATTGTAAGTTCTGTCTTTGCCCAAAGCTTCCTCAGGCTCCAGCCAGTTTTAAAATTCAGGAAAATCTTCTACAAGACCTAGAAAAGATCCTTTTGAAATATGATTATCAAATGAAATGAGAATACAAGTATTAAGAAAAATAGGACTCCTATTTCCTAATCTCTGATGGGAGAGTATCAGTCTGATTTTTACAATGGTTAACAGTTACACATGCTCATAATTTAATGACATTGATCAACCGCACCCTGTGTCCTCCGGTATCTCTCCTCTAGTTTACCCTACTGCTTAGAACTTCCCAGCAGTTAAAACTCTCTTGTTTTTTGTTTCCATGGAACTGAGTTCAATCTTCTACCCAACTGCAATATGCTTTATCCATGTTGTAGTAGCCTTGAGTGAGGTCGTCTTTGCCTGTTTAATTCCAGCTAGTAAAATTTTTATTTGACATGACAAGTTTTGTTGAATAGATGAAAGAACCCACCTGGATTGAAAAAAGGTAAAAGAGGCCCGATAACTTTTCTTATTCAGAAATAAGAGTGATTTGGTCTGGATGACAGATAACTCAGAAATAAAGTGGGTAGTCATTAAGTGTAACACATTAAGTTTCACAGTCACTTATCTGTCATTACTCTTTCTTAAAGAATAAGTCAGTATCTGCTGCACACAGAAGGTAAAATAAGCAATTCTAACAAAGTGAACTAATGAAGGAGTCATGGGTCAGATATCACATTAATGAAGGAGCCATGGGTTTGCATATATAAAATGCCCCATCAAAAAAAAAAAATTCAAGCAGTAAATATTTGTCCATGTATCTACTTTTCTTGCACCTATATTTGCTTTGCCTTTTGTCTTCTCAAATTACATCGCTCAGGTGATTCTTCTGAATGTTCTCTTAGCTTCATCAAATAATTGTAGTAGAATGGAAACTATTATCAATTATAGGTTTGAAAGTGCAAGTTATTATAGATATATCCTTTTACAAAACTTTAGGTGGATGTTGCCACACAAAATTTTTCACAAGTTTTACATGTGTATCTTTAAAGAAGACAGCATTTTCTTTAAAATGCTAGATAAGCTACCACATATTATAAATAGAAATTTACAATATAAAGATATGATAGGATATTTATCTCAAATGCATTCAATCAGAAGACAAAGCTGTATTTCCCAAACAAATATTCAAAAAAGAACTCAAAATATCAATGCAAACTCACTTAATGGAATTGACTAATCTATATCTTTGTTTGAAATATTTTAATTTGCCTGAATGGTAAATGTGTACCCTGACCTAATCCATGTATAATGTTAATGAACCATGTTTGTAACGAGTGATCAAGAAAGGGATTATCTGTAAGACCTTCCAAAGATTTGTAATGGTGCTGCATATTTCCCATATGAGGGACAATTTACATTTGATATCCAGCCAATAAAACATCAAGTTATAAAATGAACATAAATATGAATATAAAAACAAACTCATAAAAATCTTCCAAATTCATGCAGTAGAAAGCAAAGGTGTGAGTGCATCTAAATATCATTGTCTTCTTAGCCAGAAAGTATATTTGAAAGAAATAACATCCTGAGCATCATACTTTGTTGCATGCAACTTAAATATTTATCATTTATACTTAGCAGCTTATTGCAATATTCATAAAATGCCTATTAAGACTGGATTTCTGTGTGCATTTAAAATATAATTTTATAATTTTTAAAGATTTATTTTTTTATTTATTTATGAACACAGAAATAGGCATAGGCCAAATGTGGAGAGGATTCACTAGACAGAGTGGGGAGCAGAACAGGCAGATCTACTGAAGTACACTGCTGAGGGGATCAGAAGGTGAGACAGGAGAAGTCTGCTTTCCATGTAAGTGTCATATCCCTGAGGTGGGGATTAAACTCATGCACAATAGATGATGATAGCTCGATAATGCTGAGATTTTAACCCTTATAACAACAAAGAGGCCCTTCAATAAACTTGTAGGTAACACAGAGATATCACAAAAATTACTCACAGCTAGCTATGTGGCAATATTGGGGCATTTTATAATAGTTCCTGCAATGTGCAAGGAAATGTTCCAAAATATAAAAATACAGGGATGTGTGTGGTTAGAGTGGAATATTCAAATATTCAGGAACACTCTTTTGAGGAAGCTAAAGCTTGGTTATAGTTTTATGAAATGAAATATTAAACTAGGGCTCTCCCTGGTGGCACAATGGGACAAAGCATCACATGATGAAGCTCTCCAGAACCACTGCAGCATGAGTTTGATCTCCAGCCCCAGGGGGTGACCCACAAGTCACAGAAGACTTCTTCTAACCCACTGCTCCCCTCAGCAGTGTGCTTTGTCAGTCTGCCTGTTCTGCTGCCCACTTTGTCTTTGATGAATCTTCTCACCCACTACACCTCTGGCCTGTCCCCCAGTTCTATAAGCATAAATAAATAAATCTTTTAAAAAATATATTAAACTAAACAGTATCATATAACTCAGGTACAAAGAAATAATTTGCCCCAACATTTTGCTTTTTGACTGAGCACCTCTGCAAATTAGAAACTATCTCTCTACTACTTTAGTAATATAATTCTAGTTGTTTCAAAATTATATTCTACATGTTTTTTTCATCACATTTTATATATAATTTTTTCTTTCTGGATGATATATAAAAAAAATCAACATGGTAGCTCCATGTCAGTGAATATACATTAGCTAGAAAGTTTCAGAACAGATTAAAAAAAAAACAAAACCCTCATGACTTCAGATTCAAGGGGCCCAAAGAATCATAATTAGGGTAAATAAAAATAAATTTACTTCCAAATACATGAAAGAGCTAGGGAAGTTATCAGAAGGAAAGAGAAAGAGAGTGGAAGAAGTCAGAGGAAGACAAATTGGTGTTTCTGGTTTTCTCTTTTTTTTTTTCATTTAAAGCAATAAGATATGTCAACAACAGTGAAGCCCAGAAGATGGTGCTGAGAAATAATAATAGCCCACTTATAGTATATTCTCAAGTAAAGTGCTTTCCAGCATGAAACAGACATTTTTCAGACAGAAAGAGAGACTAAGAAGCAGAGAGACACAAGAGAGAAAATTACCAACAATAACTCCTCATTAAGCAAAATTTTAAAGGAGAACCTTAAAACAAAAGGTGTATGACCCAAGAAGCAAATTCTGGGGTGCTAGAAGAAATGATAAACAAAGTAGTAAATATGTGGGCAAATCCAAGCAAGTATTAAAAATATATTTGATGTTATTGAGATTAAATAATGGTATGCAATTATATTACCCATGAATTTTGTAGTTGGTTTTATTGACATAGAAGAGCCATCAGTCATTCTTCAGAATTAGAAGATGCTACAAATCAAGGCAAAAATAATGACAGAAAGGACATGATAATTTCATAAATGACTGTGAAGTTGGAGACTGAAGGGAAAATAGGCAGACGACATCAGTAAGGTTTCACATGATAGAATGCACTTTAGAGAAGCTGAGATTACTTAAGAGAATTTGTTTGAAAAACAACAAATGAAAGCACAAAGAATAGCAGCCATTCCTGGGCCTGAGGGGGTAGAGGGGAGGAGGAAGGGCAGAGTAAAGAGTGAGAGAATTTTTTTCCCCCCCTTGGGAGAAACCTATGGGAAATCTCCAAAACAAGGAGTCAAATTTCCAGAAGAACAAAAGAATGGCAGGACATTCAAAAGTAGTTGATGAAGACAAAGTTACTAGTCTCATAATTACTGTGAGGTTAAAGGCATCATGAAATGCTTGGCTATTTTAAGTGGATATTAAAACTATCCTTGATGTGTATTCTCTAGTCCTAGGAATACCCTCGAGTCAATTTAATGCATTCATAAACCATTTAATAATTTTATCTGATTAAATATAGTTATACTTGAATTTCAGCCAAAAGAGTGAATCAGAACATATTAATCTGCATGAAAACACAGTGAACACAGAGCTGGACCTAACCTTTAATCGAATCTATCCCTTATACATTCTACATGATGCAATTTTTCAGCCAGATTTTATATCAAATCTAAAACAAAATGACTGAAAATTCAGTTAAGTTTTTGAAGGATTGCTCTTGTCTTGAAATATCTCTTACTAGGTGCTTAATGATAAAATAGAATCAGAAGCAAATTTTTATTGTTATATTCAATAAAGAAAAATATGCTTTACTTAACAAAACCTATTTATAATTAATTGGTATCAAACAAGAGGAATCAGGAATCTTTAAGAAAAAATATAATTACGGGCTAATATTCTTTTCACAACTTGTAAAATTAGTTGATGTAGGAAAATTCATGAAGAATTAAGAAAGGGAATGAAGGGAACAATTTATCCTTACGTGACCTCGCTCTGTAACCACATATAAACTTTCCCAGAATTGTGGGTATTTGACAAGTGAATATGTTGCTCTTTTAGTTGATTAAATTGCCTTCTGATAATTTAAGAGTTGAGAAAATATAAATAACACCACTACGTTAAAAAAAAAGTATTTTTAACTTAGTTTTGGAGGAAAATGAAAATCTATTAATGCTACATGTTTGTTCCTAGTTAGACTGGTCCATGTAGCCAAATTTTCACTTGACCAACTTACCTGTTTATGTAGAGGAAGATGAAAAGAGTAAGAATAATTAACAATTGCAGATGCTTATAGATGCAAAACATAGATCCCTACATTGAGTGAGTCATTAATATCTCCTCTGCTATACACAAGTTTAAAAAAAAAAGGCTAAAGAAGTTAATTTTTCTTTCTTTTTTTTTTTCAAAATCTTGATCGAATCACCACTGTGAGGTTCTTGTGATTGCTACCCCTTTCCATATCTCTGCAACAAAATTTTTATACATTTACCTTTGGGTGTTTCAAGTCACCTATGAAAAATGTTAATATGGTGCTTGAAAATAAAAGGGTAGGCTTTAAGATAAAAGAAGTTAGAGATGAGCAAAGAAAAAAAAAGAAGAAAGAAAGAAAATGCCACACAAAATAATTTGTCAATAATGAAAGAAGCTTGAAGAAATGTAGGTCTGAGTAAACAAGTTCATTTAGTTGGAGAAATAAATATCTAAAGAGAATGGGAGCTTATAAGGATTTAGAGGAATAAAGAAATTGTTTAGTAAAATAATCTGCAGAGAAACAAGAGGGTTAGCAAGAAAAAGAGAAAGGTTAGCCTTATTTTGTCAGCCTTCATTTTTATTATGTAAAATATGCTCACCTATGCTGGGTCACTTACATGTGGCTTGCTTTTATTTGGCATGTCCAGGAAGGACCTCTGACTTCAGCATTCAGCACAGGAAGAGCAATTCAAAAACTAATAACTGCCGTTTTCCATTTTTTGACTGGACATTTCAAGTTTTTAATGGATTGAGATGAAATTTAGCTAAATAATATCCAAGTGACAAGTTATTTCCCTTGAACAGAAATAATTCACTCTGAGGATAGGGCACAGCAACTATGAATCTTAACAGAAAAAAAAAAAACAGTTTTCTTTTTGAAATTGGCTTTCAAAATGAGTTTTAGGGCTGAGAGGTTATTTTTGCAGATTTTTTCAGAAGTAAGGCAAGTAGGAAAAACGTATATGTATATGCTGATCACAAAAATATTACATAGTTACTGCTATAGCTTAGCACAATTTAAAATAAAAATAATATAAAGCTCAAAATTATATTTTATCTTTCTTTATAATAAGGGAAATTTGTATTTAAAAGACTTATACCTATATCTGAAAATGATCAGACTTTGGGTTATTCACTGACAATAAATTATTTAGTTGTCTTAGATTGCAGAAGTAAAGTGCAAATGGGTGGTAAATAAGAATGTAGCAGATGTGGAGAGGTTGTTTTGTAAAGTACAAAATACTGTTCAGGGAATGTTATTATTATAAGCACCCTCGAGAAAGCATAGAATGGCCATAGTTTGCTTAAGATCTTTTTTTTTTCTTCATAATATCTGAATGAATATTCATTTTTCTGGCTCATTTTCATGAGGGCAATGACAGTTCCCAATGGTGTATTTTGAAATAAAATGTTCTGTTTTACCATGTTTGATTTATCTTCAAAAAAAAAATAATTTAATACCAATTAATTGCATAAATGCCTTTGACAAAGGTATTTTTGGACTGACTTGCATTGCTTGTTACTGTAAAACTGTTCATGAATAATTATTAAAGTATATTTTTCTATATTGAAAAGATTAAAATAGTTCAGAATTAGTCTGTTTTGGCATCTAAACTGACCTATTAATGAAAGAACCAAATATATTATTTAATTCAAACAAGTATTATAGTTAATTGATATTCTTTTTAAACTAAGCTATCACACAGCTGGGACTGTTTCTTTTCTCTTTTATGACCTACTAATAATTCATATTACTTTACATTGTACTTTTCAATATCTAACTAGACTTTTTGTTCAATGCTTCAGAAACAGATAGAAAAATTTAACATTATCTTCATGCCTTAATGCTTTTATCTGTGCATTTTTTCTGCATAAAAGATAGCAACAGAGATTACGCTTTTATACATTTTCAGGAACTATTTCAGAAGAACCAATATAAATGCTTTGCACAAAGAAGCATTTATCGGATGATTAGGTTTTTTGTTGTCTAAAAGACAGTTTTACTTTTTCCCTACACAACTTGTAGATCCAAAATAAGTGCTAGAAACTTCTTTAGGTAATCAGAGTTCTGAGATGAAGTAAATTCTCCAGAGGAAGAAAAGATTTTAAAAATGATCTCTAGAATTGATTTTCTGCACTATGTGTCTGGTATTCCAAATTCTATTAAATTTCTAATAACATTGTTGATGTAGAGATAATTTTGAAAGTTTACCCGTTTACATACCTATTATAATAACTACTTAGATCAAGCATTCATTAAAATATCTAGGACATCCCAATTTTGATTATATTTTGAGTATACTTATCCTGCCATCTAAACAGTAAACAATCTCTGATAATCTTTGATATATTGCCAACTATTATATACTCTGTAAATTACTTCAATATGTTCATTTGTAATATCCATTTAACTGGAGATGTCCTAATATAGACATTATTTCTTGCTATGCAAAGTGAAAATGAACCTTTTTCTGTACTGTTTACATGGGAAACCCATTAAGTCACATTATTGGTCAGTTCAATCACATTGGTTGATGAAATGTATATTTTGTCTTGTATTGCCCACCACTGTGAATTTTAAGCTATTCACTATCCATTTAAATGTGAGCAATGATTTTGTCATATATCTCTTTTTATTTACTCTACCCTTTTATCACTTTGACCTTAATAAATATAAAAAGCAACGTAAATGGAAAGATTATTACAATTTTAATATCATCTAGGCATTAGATCTTTCTGCTCCATTGAATAAGAAATAAACACTAAAGAAAAATGAAATTAAAATTACCTTTTTATCACTCTTTTTGAATCCTGAAGTCACTAAAGATAATAATCAAAACGGGAAAGAGATGGACTCAGAATTTACCAGGGAATGTATTATATTTGATCTCACTTTGTTCTTTGGAAGTTCTGCTTATTGACAAAGAAAACGAGTTATTCTAAAGCATGAACATTGAATTTTAATGTTTTGTTAATATTGATTTTGTGGAGAGTCATTTAGCAAGGTACCCAAGACTTTGAAATTACTAAAGTTGCTTTACAAAGCAATGGGGTTTATCTGAGGGCCAACAGGTAAAAATCTATAAAGACAAGCTAAAAAAAGATTAAGTGCTCCCTTGGGAAGAACATAATTAAGAAAGATTTCACTGAAATGCACAGAACTGAACATGATAGAAATAATGTCAAGCAGACTATTTTCCACTTAAAGAAGATAACAAGATGAGGGTTCAGGAATGGGACTGGGGAGAAAGGAAATTCAAGGCAGATGTCAGGAAGTACTTTTTCACAGAATGGATCACAAATATTTGGGAAAGAAGTCTAAATAGAAAAACTAAAGGTAAAGAAAAATCATGACTGTAGGAACTGGAAAACTTTAATACATGTTGTAAATGTAGACTACAAAATAAGAGAATACATAATGAGTTTATGTTATGTATGACATGCTTACCTTTAACCTCAAATCAAACAAAACTCACTAAAGCCAAATCAACAGAAGTCACATAAGACAAGCTAATTATAAACTATGAAGCATCAAAAGAAAGGCAGTGTAAGTTTTACTAAATAAACTCTTTGACCTACAACCAGTAAGTCACTCATTTAGCAGTAATTTAGAATGAACATTATCCTTTTTGCTCCAAATGATTATGCTGGTACTTCTAGTGAGGCATCAATGTCCCATCTCTGTGTTTTCTTAAATATGCTCACTTTGCTTAAAATCATAGAATCATGTAGTTTTATGAACTATAAGTATTCTGAAGATTGCTAATGTGATTCTTTATATTTTATAGAAATTAAGGAATGTAAATTAAATTGCAGAGCCAGAGTCCACAAACAGAACTTCAATACCTCCTCTTATTTTTATGATCTACAGGAAACTCAGTCCAACAAATCCAAGAATCCTCTTCCCATCTCTCCCACCATCTTGACCTTTTATTTTGCTTACTTTTAGCCCTGGATTTAGAATCATTTATTCCCAGAAGACTTTGTTATCTTTATCTGGGAACAGTTTAAACAGAATATAATCTGGACATTTTAGTACATAGAACTTTAAAGATTAATTGGATAATGCTCATATATCCATTTCATATAAAATTCCACAGTCAGTCACTTTGATTTTTGAAATATTGTGTATTTGTACAGTTAAAATATTGATTTCTGGTAATACTGATATTATTTGTTTTAGTCTCAATATACACATTTCAAAATAAAAATAACAATATTATGATCAACAATATGCATTATGCAAGTTTCAAATGTTGTAGAACATTTAAAATATTCCACTAATTATGAAATATATCCCACTAGTTATGCAAATTGGAATCTATGCTGTAAAGGCATTTGAAGTAGGTATTTTCTCCATGCAGAATATAAGCAACTAAAAACATACATTTTTTCAGTTGTCTTCCCACTTTTAGAAAATTTTTCCCATTAGACTTTCTTGTCAATTTCATCTTTTTATTATTTCAAATATTTAATAGTTATTATTGAATAACAAGTAATATTTAGTGAAATAGTATTCCTATCCTGTCATCTCCATCATGCTCTCCCGCCACAAAGATAATAATTTATTGAAGTTTTTCCTTATACTTGAAATGTTGTTATTTGCAAATTTGTAGTACTACAATAATCTTACCCATCTTCAGGTGTCAAAACCATAAACTTAATATCACATTCTCTTCTGCTTTGTATCTCTCTTAAAATTTCTCAAGTCTGGGCTATCCCTGGTGGCACAACGAGCTAAAGCACTGCATTATGAAGCTCTCTGAAGTCACTGCAGCACCAGATTGATTCCCCGCCAGGAATCTGACCCACATGGCGCGGCAGACCTCTCCTGACCCTCCCGCTACTCCCCTCAGCAGTGTACTTTGTCAATCTGCCTGTTTTGCTCCCTCTCTGTCTTGGTGAATCCTCTCACCCACCATATCCATGGCCTGTACCCCAGTTCTGTAAGCATATATAAATCTTTTTAAAAATTTCTTGAGTCTATAACTTATGCAATGCCTTTTGTCCCAACTCACATTGAACATTGACAAACTCACATTTGTCCCAACAAACATGTCTTCTCCAAAATATAATCCACAGAACTTGAAAAACTATTTCAAATCTAAACTTTATACTATTACATCTTTCGTAGAATATACAGTCTCCAAAGTCAAATTTAGACTAAAAACTAAATCCCTTTTCTATTATAGACATTTGCCTCTCTAAGATGTCTGCATGCCCAGTAAAATTCTTGAGCATCTTACTATTCATTTACCTATGTTTAAAGAACGTGAAATGTCTTTCAATTATTAAAAAAATAAATAGACAATTCTATAAAAAAAATAATTATTGACCTGAAAAAATATTTTATGAGTTCTAATAAAATAATATTATTTTAGTTGCATAATGCATATTTGATGATAAATTAGCAAGAATAAGTTTAAAGACTGAGTATCATTTTCCATTCACTTTTCTACAGAGTTGCCTAAGTCCATACCCTATTACATTTGGAATGGACACATGAATTCAGATGTTTTGGGTCCTAGATCTAAAACCTATAGTCACAGCTAGAAAACAGATCTCACAAAAATATGGACATGTATAATAGGATACAAAAAACTCAACAATTAAACACTTTCCTGCAAATGTCCTACATTATGTTTTTGATGTATTTCTTATCTGCTCAGTGGAGTCTTGAATTAGGTGTTCCTAGACAACAGAACTGGCAATGACTTCACACTATTCTTATAATCCATGAAACACAAATATTTATTGATCCTTGACTTAAAGCCTTAGCCTAAAGTCATGTCTTAAATCGGGTATAGTTTAGTTTGATGGTTTTGGTATGTTTATAGTCCTAACATGCTTTATGATTTATGGAAGTTTTAAATCAATAATCTAAGTATGTATATATTTAGCCTAATAGTAAAGAACTATTAAGTTTTCATTTTAGCTGTTTTAAATTGGCAAATAAATCCTTGAACACGGAACTAAACTTGTACCATGTTTTAGCTATAAGGACCAGTCACATTTATCTAAGATATTTTGGTCTTATAAAAAGTAATCAAGTACCTATATTGAAGCCATATCATGTACTTGGTAAACTGTGGTAATTTTACGTCAATTACTTAAAGTTAATTCACTCAAAAAGTAATTACAAATCATTAAATTCAAGTTAATGTGCCAGATTATGGGGATAGAGGACATCAAAGTGAATAAAACTGCAAAATGAATCCTTATGACTTTATAGTACAGAAAAGGAAAATGTATAACAGTAACTGTTCTGTAAAGTACTGTAAAATAAACGCTATGAAATTCCCTTCTCTCCTCCCCAACAAAGAACTAGAAACAGATAAAGAAAAAGAAAATTACTTGAAAATTTGGTGATGGAGGGCCCTCCCTGGTGGTGCAAGGGATTAAAGCGTAGCGCTGTGAAGCTATCCTCAGCCACTGCAGCATCAGTTCCATCCCCAGCCAGGGAGGTGAATCACATGGCGCAACAGACCTCTCCTGTCTTGCCCACTGCTCCCCTCAGCAGTGTATTTCAGCCAATCCACATGTTCTGCTTCCTACTCTCTCTCTCTGGTGAATCCTCTTATTTCTGGCTCATTTGGCCTGTTCTTATATGCATAAACAAAAATAAATATTTTTAAAAAGTGTGACAATGGAAATTTAGCTTTTAGAAGGAAGAACTTGAGAGAAGGTGCTTTTGAAATTGTATTCATTGGAAGAAACCAAAGGATGAAGGAGAAACACAAGTTGGATAACAACATTATGGGAGAGATTTGAAGGTCAAAGTTAATGATTATCCATGATTAGTGACAGAAATTGAATGATACTGAAGGGATATGATTTTTAGGAAACTATTGGCTTAGAAAGTGGACTAATATTGGATCAGCAAGTCTCTATATTCAAAATGAAATCTGAATATGTTGTTCTTGTCTTGTTAAAATTCTAATTAATTGTGAATGTTTGTTACTTGCTGATGAATCTCTCCTAGAAAAAGAGTATGTCAGTAATTGTGAAGGGTCAAAGGTTGACCCAATGTGCAAGCTCACAGGATAGCTGACCACTGTTTTCTGACAGGGGGAAAAAAAGGCCTTTGGGCCCAAACAAAGAACATTATGAACCCACAGTAATAGAAATACCAAGAGTATCAGAATTAATTTAAATTATACATGTTGTGAAAAAAAATTCCACAAATATTTTTTATTTACATGCTTTCTTAAAAACTTCAATAGAAGATAATTTTTGTATATTTTCTCTCAGCTTCATCTGCATGGGAAATATACAATTAATGGATTAGAGGTATGCCAATTAAAAAATTTCAAAACAATGGTTCCTATAATAATTTTATATCAGATTCTGGTTTGTTAGGATTGGCATTCCTATAATCAAAAGAAGGTGTTTCAAAAATTTTATAACGTATACTTTATATTTTTATTCTGCATCTAATGAGAGAGGAAGTATACAAAGTTACAAAAGGAGTAAACAGCAGAGACCTTTAGTTGAAATATAGCTGTTGGTTTTAAGACACTATTTTACCTCCCCAGGCCACTAACTCCTCATCTATAAAAGAAGTATAATTATATAAACTTCATTGATATAAAGACCCAAAGTTACTAAATGTGAGACCTTATAAAAAGCATTTGTGATATGGCCTCCCTGGTGGCACAATGGGTTAAAGCGCTGCACCGCAAGTTAGCTGCAGCCACTTCAGCATGAGTTCCATCCCTGCCTGCCCTGGAAGTGATCTTCATGGCGCAGCAGACTTCTCCCACCTGCCCGCTGCTCCCTCAATGTGTACTTAGTCAATCTGCCTGTTCTGCTCCTGTTCTGCCTCTGGTGAATCCCTTCACTGCCCCTGCACCTCTGGCCTGTACCCCAGTTCTGTATGCATAAATAAATAAATCTAAAAAAGAAAAAAGAAAAAAAAAAAGCCTGTGCCTGTGATATAATAACTCAGTATACATTAGCTTCACTGTTATTTCTAGGTACCAGATCCAGGCTACCTAGAAAGACACACAGATCCTTACTTATTTACATGGCTCTTTCCTACGAGGTGGTAAATACTGTGAGATTGAATACCATGCTGGATTTATCATATTTGCAATATCTACACAATATCAAATCTTCTGTAGCCATGCTATTCTGACATTAAAAGAGAGTGGAAAAAGTGGGTGAAAAGGAAGGGAGGAAAACAAAGGAACAGCAAACGAAAATAAATGAAAATTGTAACTTCATTTGAGAAATTCATATTCAAAAGAAACAGACATGCATGTGCTTAGTTAAATTATAGCTACAGTATTATGTTGAGGAAAGAGTAAGGGGTAAGGAGTAAAGATGGCTGTCTGAAAAACTGTCATCACAGTTGGTGTTTTTTTGTGGTTTTTTTGGTTTGATTTTTGTTATCAACAAGATGAACTTGGTTTTTGTTTTTTCTGTTATCTGTGTTTTCATTTACTTACATCTATATTTTATGTTTCAGGTATTTTTATAGTTGTTTTGACAAGAACAGAATTTTTTTTTTAAACTTTATTTTAATTTTGTCATCACCTGGTAATTTGGGGTGGCATTATTTATGTTAAAAATAAGTGTATGTGATTTGCTTTATCTCTCTGCCACTGGAAATTTGAGCCAGGCTCCATGCTATAAGGTCTTGTGAAAAATTAAGACATAGGTTGTGACTCAGTAAATCACAGTGTTAGCCCACGGGTTGAAAAGACCTTCAAGTTGTCTAGCCCCACCCACTGCTGAAATCCCCTCTACAACATCGCCACCAAGTGGTCATACAACCCCCCCGCGGAAGGAGTTCATCTAGGCTTATTCTATAAATAAACCTATAGTGAGCTAAACTTTTTGGAAATTATCAATAAAAAGTGGTCTGTTTCAGTTAAAACATGTATCATATTGATTAATAAGGACTCCACAATTTAAAGAACATTAATGTCTCTTTTAATAGACTCTGAGGATTACATTAGAGACAACTACTTGCTACTTGCTAGCCTTCAAAACAGTCACTTAAAAATATTTCTTTCCATACTAGTGTTTTGGACAAAAGACAGGGAAAGAAAAGCAGCCAGGAATTAGAGAATATGGACAGAAGCACAGAAAAAAGAATCAGGAAAGAAGGAAAGGCATAAACAGCAGACTAAACAATGGCATGGCACACCTCTTTTTGCCTTTTTTTTTTTATTTAAAGGATGAGCCTACTTTATTATGAAATATTTATTAGTGTCACAGTAATGTTAGATCAGCTAGTTTTTTTTTATCAATGCAAGCAATAAACACTTGGATGTTTAAAACACTTGGCAAGACATAGGCAGAAAATGAAATGAGTTGAAAGGAACAATCACCAATTATGAGGTATGTGCTGCTTGTTCCTTAATAGGCACAGAGTCTGGTTTCTGGTGCCAAGTCAATGCTCAGGAAGTAATTCTATTGAGCTGATGCTACAGATCCTTATTTGTCTAGGAACGGAACTACAATAACACAAACTAAATAAAATGCTTGATTCAACTCTATCAAAACAAAATGGTGTGGAGAATATAAATTACTTACCCTATGAGAACAGCAGGTAACAGTATTTATTCGTTGTTTCCATAAAGACTGACTTGTTTATGGGTAAGAAGTAATATTTCCACTGAATTTGCAACTCCAGATACCATTTTTAAAATGAGCGCCACTGATCCAGGGAACCATCCAATCATAGGTATCTAAAATGTGACAGTAAGGTCCAAAATATCCATGCATCTCAATGTTATTATTACTCCACACACCTCAATACTATTTTTATCCTTTTATATATTTTCCTGCCTGCTTTGCTCCAAAGGTACATAGATGCACATGCACACACACACATGCACAACCCTTAAAGATATAGTTTAAATGACTTGGGGTAAAGAAAAAATAAGGAAAATTGTAAAATCAAGCCTCATAAGTCCTACCAGGTGGTCCAATGAAATTGCTAAAAGCAAGAAATAATCATTAGAGGAACCTAAAAATAGACTTAAAACCTTTCTTCTCAGTATTGGACCACAATTATTGTCATTTCAAAACTGCTCATTGCATTGACTGTGTCTCTAGTCTCCACACTGCCCATCCAATGCATTAGAGCGTTTTACTGCAGTTTATCAAAATGCTCCTGGGTTGATGCGGAGCCCCCCGCAGCTGAGGAAGCCAGGAGAGCTTTCAGGACTGGATATGTGCAAGTGCTTGAAATGATTCACTCTTTGTCCCTTTGAAACCATGTCCAGAACATCCCTGCTCTCATGGCTGCCCTCCTAGAAATTCAGCATTTACATGTCTGAAGTTATTTAACTCAGTGCCAAGATTCTACAGCTGAGATGGAAAAGCATTCCTTTTCCCTTTCGTGGGGTGGGGTGTTTATTTCTGTACCTCAGAATTCATTCTTAAATATTACTACATTACTGCAACGTAAATTAGGTTTTTAGGTTTTTCTCTTTTTTTTTTTTCTGGAAGGAGGACTAAGGCAGGAGATTTACCAAATAGAACCGAAACCTCTGGATTTTGAGAAATAAATCCCCTTTATAGAATTTTCAAGTTTGATTAAATAAAGACATTTTATATGTAGCCTTTGATCAAAGACAAGTGAAGATTTGATAGACTTAACTGAAAACAAAAAAGCAATTCTCTCTGTGACTTGAATCAGTATTTCCTTTAATATACTTCAATATACTGTTCATTACTATAACAGTCAAATATTCAACATTTATAAATCTATAGCATTAATGGTATGCCAGTCAAGCATTAGTGTTATGGGGGGTTACGCATAATAATCTATATTCCCTTGCAAACAGACTGTAAGGTAGGAATTAGCTCTGTGTAGCAAGTGACCAAACTAAGGCACAGAAGGAAGCCGTAACCTGCCTGGTGTCACACAGTTGGAGGCGGAGGCTGGTTTCCATTCGCTCTGTAATCTGGTTCTCAAACTCACTATCTCAACCCTTTTCTCTCTCTCAGTGATGATGTAAGTTACCGTTCTGACATATCTTTTAGTATCAGATATTTAGTTTAATCATTAATTTTAATGTCAGCATGAGGCTACTGAAGTTTTATTTGCATACTACTTAGATAATCTGTTAGACTGATGACATAATAAATCAGAATGAATCCTGATGTGTCTTTCCTAGAATCAAGGAGCCATTTTTAACATTCTATGTCTTCATTACTTCATTGAAAAGTTGGAAATTTCATATGATTTGTTTTGTAATCATAAATGAGAACTGATCACAAATGTGACCATGTAAGTCAAGATAATTAACCTCCCTGGGAGATGGATGTTTCTATGGAGTAGTACTCAAATTGGTAGAACATCTCCTTAGGAATTTTGCTTTTATTCCTTCTTAACAGTACAGGATACCGACCATGGCATACAACCCCCTGCTTACAAAAGGATGCTTACAAAAAAAAAAAAAAAAGTGATTATAGGAGCATTATTTAGTTTTACTCCATGAAAACTTAGCACCAGAATAAGCATTTTATTAAGTTCCCTTGTGATTCTTACACGCTAGAATTTGATCCACATTGTTCATGAACAAGACTTGGTTCTACACCCTGCTGATGTATTCAAATCACCTGGGAGCATTGAAAAAGTTAAGCTGACTGAACCAGAATTTTGGATGGGTCTTGAACATGAGCATCTGATATTGCTAATGCTTGCCAATGTCCCCTGACACCTACACCCTCAGGCCTAACAACCACATCCTACCTTCGAGTCACAGAGACTTAGAAAGGAGAGTACAGTATTTCTGAAATCCGTAATTTGGGAATGATTATTATATCACTAACTACAAAAATGATCACTTTTGTTATGTTATTCTTTCCAACCTGTAAAAGTACTAATGTTAAAATATATTTCCGCTCCTACTTGCACAAGAATAACTGCCCTGGAAGCTATTCTATTGGTTTCCTTTTTAACCATTTTTACCATTACAATGGGAGTATCTTGGTCCAGCAAGATCATGTAACAGTAAGCATGATTACATGATTTTTGGAGTTGTTTATAATTATGTTTGTGGCATTTCCTGTCCTGTGGCACATTCTAGGGAACTAAATGCATTTATACCCCCTAATCTTCAGCCTTAGTTATGCTCTTGAGACTTAAATACTATTCATGAGTGATGCTATACAGCCTGTTAAATCTCCTTTCTCTTTCCATATGGAAATGCTTTGCTTAAAACTGTTCCCTAGGGACAGAGGAAATTATTTTTGAAATATGTAGGGGTTTTTACAGGGACTCGCTATACACTCTATACTCAAGTGACAATTCTGAATTGACCGTGATGACCCAAGACTTTAACTTTGTGATTTAGTCTGACATTAACATCTTAACTTCCCAGTTCAACAAATGGTAGCTCAACAGCATAATGAAGCTAGATGCCACACTTAATGCTGCTTTCAGAATGCACTTTAAGGAAATTGATTTAGGCCCTTTATATCGTTGGAAATATGATTTTATGCTCTTAACTTTGAAAATGAAAACAATCTGTAATAAGTTGAACACAGAAATGTGCAACAAAAATAAATGAGGCTTGAGAACCAACTGACTAGATATAGAACTATCCTCAAATCAATCTGGTTAGAAAAAGCAACAGATTGTTGGTGAGAAAAGCCAATAATCTGTAAGGAAAACTAACTATGGCACTGGAAAGAGAAATGTGGCTGCAATTTCTGATAGTTATTATAGCTAAAATGCGTAAGAAGTGCGTCACACTTCAAAATTATCCAGAGGAATTGCGTTGTCTTGCACACCACTGAAAACAAATCAACTTTCCTTAGCCAACAGAGATACTCATGGACTTGAAAAGGCCTGAAGATGGTGTTCACAAGTGACGCCTTGGAGATGACGACATCAGCTTTATAAGTAGGGTAAAAATCCAGTGGCTGAGATTTCAACAGCATATATTCCACTAAATGACAGTGAAAAATAATTGTGTGTACTGTATTGGGCATTTTACTTATTATTTTGCAAGAAAACTCAATTTAGGAAACAAAGGCAAAAATAGATCCATATTTGGTTGGACCATGATATATTTCTAAGGGCTGATGTTCCTTTTTCTCCATTTTCTCATACCATGTGACCACGTACCTGCTTCCTTCATGCTTAGGACTAGTAAGCCAGTGCTGGCTCATGATGAGATTGCCGCACCCGCACAGCAGGGATACGAGTCTGAGTGGGGGACGTCGAGGTTGAAGAAGCAGCTCACTTAGATGGTTGCAGCAAAATGTCTCTTTATTTTTCCCTCCAGCCTCTCTTTTATACCCTTAGTACCAGGGTGTTGGCCTGGGGGCCAGAGGAAGTCTCCCTCACATGCCTCACTGCGATCAGGGCAGATATTGACCAGCCGCTCAAGGTTGATCAACTCACACAGGTGGCAGACAAAACCGGATGATTTTCTTCCTGTTATGATCTTGTGCTTAAGCTCCGGGGGTGGTTGGGGAGGCTCATCCCGGCTGGGACCCAACATGAGATAAAGAGCTCTTTCTACAGAATAAACCAATGCATCATTTCTTCCCTCAAGAAACTTTTTTTCCAAAAATGTCAAATGACATTTTTACATCCTGGCACAAGCACAGGTACTAGAGACCCACGAGGAAGCTGAAAATAGATGTCTTTATTTTCAATTTGTTTTTGCTCTTTTCCTTACAAACTTTCTTGGTCCCTTTTGTCCCTTTCTTATGGTGCCTCACCAGAAGGTACACTAGATTTGTGGCATGATATCAGGCCTCAGTGACCTTGATTTGGGCTGAGCCAATTTGGATGGACATTTACTAGGGGGTGGGTAACTTTGGGTGTTTCATTGAGAAACTATTCTTCTCTGTTGCACACTAATTCTACCAAAGTTCTTTTTTATTAAAAAAAAAAAAAACACTTGAAGCTATGGATTAAAAATAAGTTGGATAGAGAATTTACGGTGTCTACTATTTATGAGTTTATTCTGATTTCTGCTTACACATATAGCTATGCATATAAAAATACAAATACAGACACTGATATAACTAGGGGGACAAAGTTGAGAAGATATTATGTATGAGTTTATGATTTAAATCTAAGAAATTCTTCAGTATTCTATTTCCAGGTGCAAATTGATTTGGAAAAATGATTTCAAGAATGCTTTATAATTAGCCCAACCATTTTATTTATTTATTTATTTATTTTTGTCTTCTTCTTTCAAAAGCAAAGAAATCATTTGAATCTTGTCACAGAAAACCATAGTGTACAGACTTTGGATTTGTAATCCAGCAGGAATAAGACCCTTTCAGGGATCTCTCACCAATATCACTTTTCCCTTTCTCCAAGCACTTATCCTACAATTCACTATGTATAGTTGCACCTGCATGGTGTATTCACTTTTACTGCTGGAACTGCCAAAAAGTGACTTGCAGTTACCATGTTTCTGTTAAAATTAGCTGGGCTCTTTCTGTCTGTGAAACATCTGCTTTGAGTGATACTGTAGCAGCTGTGATGATCTAATAGTAAGTTAAGCACTTCAGTATTCAATTGTACAAAAGGGGCTTTGAGAAGAATGATAAATGACCTAAATTAGATGACGAGTTTTAAGTACCTAATTTTAACCTTGCTATAATGAATGCTTTTTCCACAAGCTTCTTTGCACCTGTCGCTCTTGGAAAGCAAGGAAAATGTGCCTGCTTGTTGTGTAGTTCAAGTTGCATTCTCAACAGACTGTTAAGCAGCACCTGACATGGTGGAATGAACCACTATATTGTGCCTTTTCAGAACTTTCTCTTCCTTCTGGTTTCCTCTCATTTCTTATGATCTTAAAAGGCAGAACACTCCCCAGATATACAGATGTACCATCAAAATAAATGTTACACTAACCTGCCCATCAATGCTAAGAAATTCTCACGGTTTTATACATTAAGTTTCAGACTAACCAACACTGTTTTCTCTAAAAGTTTTTGCATACAGATAGGACAGTATTTTTAGGTCATTTTATACTTGCATGCCTACATTATTTAATAATTATGTGAACTAGATAATACACGATTATTAATAAGATACCTGTCCCTTCAAAATTATAAAGGCAACTGGATTCTACTCTTCAAAAGCAACCCTTTCTATCTCAAGAACTCCCACTCTTATCATACCCACATTGGAAATAGAAAAACGCATTTTTAGTGTCTTAAAACAATAAACTATTGACAGGCAGTTCATAAAATACTTTCAGAGTGATACTTGTTACTCTCAGTAGGATTATTGCGATATATTTTTTTCCTGTCATAGATAAAGAAAAAAAAGAATAAAATAGCTTAATTACATGCACATGGTAATTCTAAACTGATGTATAAATTCAGTTTGGTTTGGTTTATTAGTTTAATCACATGTTCTTTCTACTACATAGAATTGATGAAAGGAAGAACATCCTTTCAGCATAATTTCAACCATTGCTCAATCTTTTACAAATCCATTTATTTGTTTATTGTGAAATTTATTATATCTATTCATTACCTTTACTAAACAATCAGTGGGTGGAGAGAAACAACTGGAGGCTGTAGCCTGGGGCTGGGGACACAAAGACAAGACTTCCAGCTCAAACAAGGGCTCTGAGGTAGGGAAAGAAGAGACAGTGTACAGACACACATCTTGGAAACAGCAGAAGTACATGTGAAGGGAATGGGGTGCTGAACAGAGGCTGGGACCCCAATATAAAGAACAACAGGAAAGGTGCTCCCTGTGCTTTGCCCACCCACAAACAAACATGCACACATACCTCAGGATAGTTACTGACTTTGTGAAGTGTGCTGACAGCAGACAGACTGCTGAGTCTCAGATGTGTGAACACAAAAAACAAAGAAATCAGTAGTACTGGCCCTCCCAGGTAGTGCAACAGATTAGGACACAGCACTGCAAGCTTGCCACAGCCGCCTCTGTATGAGTTCGATGCCCACCCTGGAGATGACCCACATGGTATGGCAGACATCTCCTGACCTGCCCGCTGCTCCCCTCAGCAGTGTACTTCATCAGTCTGCCTATTCTGTTCCCCACTCTGTCTCTGGTGAAACCTCTCACCGCCCCTGCACCTCTGGCTTGTACTCCAGTTCTGTATGCATAAATAAATATATCTTTAAAGAAAAAAGAAAGAAATCAGTAGTGTATGACTACAATGTTTCCCCCAACACACATGTGATAGCAGCTAGAACCCTGTATGCTATGCAAATACAGACCTACATATCTATGGAAGCCAGAGAATATATGAAAATTCCAATCAAAGCAAAGAAAGCCACCACCACATGCTGAAATAGAAAAGCCATTCAACTATCAAAGTTACTGAACCAGATGTTTAAAAAAAAAAAAGAGAGGGAAATTTGAACTAACAAAAGGGACAGAGAAAAAACATAATACACAACAACTTGAGACCTCAAGAGAATATGGCATCATAAAGCAAGGACTATTCCCCAGAATCTAGCCACAAAGGTTCAGAAGATTATATCTCACTATCAGATAAAGACACTTAGTCATTGAAATCTGATTACAAATGGAAATAGCCATTTTTCTCTGGTAGATATATTTGACCACTATCTCATTTTATTAGAGAAAGTTTGGACCTTTATATTTGAAAGTGAAAATATAAAATATGGTTATAAGCTCAATTATTTTTGCTTTCCTTTAAGGTTATGATGTAGTTTTCTTTTACTCAGAACATAAAGATTATCAGACTGTGTTGATTCTGTTAGTATTTGTTCAACAACCAATTTATACAAAATTTAAATTTTCACCTTGGTAAAAATAATAAGCCAGCTCCAATGCTATATTTATGTTTTCAAATAAATAACCTAATGTCATGACACCCAGTCAGACTATTTTGGAAAGGCTCATTCTCTATGTCAAACTGGCAGCCTCCTTGATGTCAGTTATCTGTTTAAACATGACTTCTGAGTGTAAGGGTGCTTCCAGCAGACATTAATGTACGCAGTGGTGAGCTCAATAAAGCAGATGAGACCTTCCCCAGTGTGTACAGATATCATCTAATCTGCTGAAAACCTGCATAGAACCAAAAGGAGTTAGGAACATTGAATTCTCTGTCTGGATGAGCTTAGACACTGATCTTTTCCTGGCCTTGATGCTCCTGGGTCTAAGTTTTCAAATTCATACCATCAATTGTTGAGATATCAGGCCTTCAGACTATATCACGAAGTGTCCTGGGTCTCCATTTTACAAATAGTTATTTGGGGACTTCTCAGGCTCTGTAAATATAGAGTTTTTCCCTACAATAAATCTCAAAGTTAAAGAAGTACATAGAAGATAATGAAACATGTCAAAACAATATAGAAGCCAGTTTAAAATGGTTTCCTACTATGTCTGGAAACTGGATCATCAAAGTAAATAACAAAGTCACAAAACACTGTCAACCTATGTATTATATATATATATGTGTGTGTGTGTGTGTGTGTGTGTGTGTGTGTGTGTATGTATATATATGTATATATGTGTGTATATATATATATATATGTAGAGAGAGAGAGTACTTAATGAATGCATTGTGATTCCATGTGTTCATACAAATGAAGCAACTTGTAAATGAGAGTAGAAATGGAAAAATTAAACTCATTCATGTAATAGAAAGTCAATAAATATATGAAGAAATAATGGTAGAATTAGATAATCACATTTAACAGTTAAGTAATAATTATTTTAGACTCTTCAATAAATAAAATAATTTAATAAATGAAATTAATCCTTAAAATATTCTTGGCCCTCCCTGGTGGCACAATGGGTTAAGATGCAGCACTGCAAGCTAGCTGCAGCTGCTTCAGTGTGAGTTGGATCCCCACCCCGAGGTGATCCACATGACCAAGGAGACCTCTCCTGACCCACCCACTGCTCCCCTCAGCAGTGTACTTCATCGATCTTCCTGTTCTGCTCCCCAATCTGTCTTGGTGATGCCTCTCACTGCCCCTGCACCTCTGGCCTAAACCCCAGTTCTGTATGTATGTATAAATATTTTTTTAAATCTTGATGCAATTTAAAAAATGATTCAACAAAACATTTGCATTACCTCAAGCTAACTATCAATTATTTTATAAAAAATAACAAGCAAAATTATTTTACCATGCAGAAACCTGACAATCACTTTTGTTCATTCTACAGCTATGAGATAAGATGTGAGATGAACACAATATCAAATCCCATGCTATCCCTCCCTCAATGGATAACCATAGGCTGTGATGAGAAGCATCACATTTAAACTGAGATATTTTACAGAATGGCTCATTGACATCTTCAAAAGTTCAAGATTGGGAAAGACAAGGGAAGTGAGGAATTAGGAGACAAGGGAGACAAAGTCTGGGTCACTGCATGATCCAGGATTGCTTCGCACACAACAATTATAGGGCAAATAGCACAGTGAATGAGACTGTCTGAGAGAGCAGTATGGCTGAACACTCACTCACTTGGCATTGGCTTCGGCAAGTGTTTCCTACTTCTTAGGAAATGAAAACAGGCAGGGAATGGAAAACATTAAGAGCTCTCTGCTGTCAACAATGCACCGTTAAGTTGGTAACCCTACATCTCAAGTTGGTATAGGGGCTGGTGTTGAGAACACTTCTCTTCAGCACTCTTAAAAGTAGAGATGCTCAAGCCTCCAACTCTGCCTCTGACATCACTGTCTATCATAGTCTTCCCTCTTAGATGAGACAAATTCAGGACCCATATCTGATAACACATTACTGTCCACTTTTTTTTCCCTCCACCTTTTCCTTAGATTGTCCTATAAACCAGTTTACTGCCTTTCCATCAAATCCAGGGTTTTCAGACACATACTAAATTTGGCAGGGGAATGGGGGTGGAATTTCTTAAATGGTACCTGAAATTGAAAGGTTCTTATCCATTCTTTTTTTTTTTTTTTAATAATCTATTTTTTTTTTTTAATTTTATTTGTGCATAGAGAACTGGGATACAGGTCAGAGGCTCAGGGGTGGCGAGAGGCTTCACCAGAGACAGAGTGGGGAACAGAACAGGCAGATCAACGAAATACACTGCTGAGGGGAGCAGCGGGCGGGTCAGGAGAAGTCTGCCACGCCATGTGGTCACCTCCTGGGCAGGCGGGGATCGAACTCATGCGGAAGTGGCTTTAGTTTCTCAGTGCTGTGCTTTAACCCACTGCACCACCAGGGAGGGCCTCTTATCCATTCTTATATTCTAAAATTGGACATGGTTATTTTTATCTGTTTACTTAGCCTGTCTATTTCTGCTCTGACAGATGGAAAATACAAGCATACTAGGATGAAGATGTATATGTAAGGAAAAAAAATACACTCTAAACATAGCAAAATATAAACTATTACTCCGTTACTCTTATTTATTATAACAGGCAGTTTGGGAGGATATTATTTGTTAGGTATAGCAGGGGAGCAGTGGTGCAATATTTCATTTGGAATGCCTTTCATTTCTAGCTATAGTGATTTATGATGATATAAAGTTAGTTGTCTCTTATTTGTATTAGCATATAGTACAATAATATTTTAATGGCTAAACTCCTTTCTCATAACCAAATATCTTAAAGGTTATTTCTCATAAAATTTTATATTTAGCACATTTAAGAGAAATGACAAAACTCAGACAACCATGGAAAGTTTAGAATTTATGGACAAAACCAAGATATAATCAAATTTAATTTCCATCAAAATATTTACTTGTTGTCATGTAAACAGTGTGTTAAAAGTTTAGCTTTCTGGGTTGTGAGCCAGGTCTGTTTTAATATTAGCCTGGAAAAATGTGAGCAAACTTAACAGATCAGCTAGCTACACTGAATCTGACATTTTCTTTAATATTTTACTGTAAGTATAGACATATAGAGTTTTGATAGATTCAGTGAGATTATTAAAGAAGGAATAAAGAAAAATTAAAGTATTGAAAGGGAAGCACTTGTCTGATTTTTTTTAAGAATGTCTCTAAATTTACATATGGCAATAAAAATATTCCAGTTACACAAACTCAGATTCTTAACAAAATATCACTTCATAAAATATGTGGTTACATATAGTTGTGGATGAAAAAAGTAATATTCTGGAAAGAGTTTTACTCATTGGAATCAATGGAAAAATGGCTTGGAATATTTAGCTATAAAAGATGAGATTTATATATCAGTTTAGATTGTTCTGCATTTACAGTAAAAGGGATGAGGGAAGTTAGTTTATACTTTCCCATAAAAAGAAATGTTCTATCTGAACTCTTTCAAGTCTTTGTAAAAGTCACAATTACAAGGCCCTCCCTCGTGGTACAGATTAAAGCACAGCACTAAGAAGCTAAAGCCACTTCAGCATGAGTTTGTTCCCCACCCCAGAGGTGACCTACGTGGTGAGGCAGACCTCTCCTGAGCTGCCCGCTGCTCCCCTCAGCAGTGTACTTCATCAGTTGGCCTGTTCTGCCCCGACTCTGTCTTGGGTGAATCCTCTCACCTCCCTGTACCTCTGGCCTGTACCCTAATTCTGCATGCATAAGTAATCTTTTTAAAAAAAGTCACAATTCCAAATCAAATATTAAAATCATTACTGATAAATTTATAAGGTCTTAAAAAATCTGTAATATTGTTTTCAATGGAAAACAAAGTTTAAGAAAATATTCCAGAGTCACATTTCCAGACAAATATCTATTTTATATATTATGTACTTTAATATGCTCAGACTATAGATTGTGTAATAACAAAGCAGAATTTGTGTATCTCATTGACTAGGTCAATAAAACTATTTAATTAATTTGTAAATACATAGTATTTGTAATAAATGATACTAACTGCTGAGCCTAGATCTATGTCCTCAGGGAGTTTACAAAATAACAGCAGCGCAGTGTAATAAATATATTGAGCAGTAAATCATTAAGAGTAAACATCTACTTAAAATGTAGTCTTCAAAATAACAAAGCTACATATAAAATAGCATCTATTAAAAAATAAAAACAGGTACATTATCATACTAGTAATTTTAAATGCATTAAATTTTGTTAAATATATATCCAAAGAGTGAAAGAAATAAAATAAATTATTTGAAGAAAATACTTAAGTATGCTCCTCTTTAAACAGCGATATGAATAGGCATCATGTCCAAGGAACTCTAAAGACTCTCAGGAATATGTACTGCATGCATTTCAACAAGATGCCATATTATATTATTTTCCTCCCTAAAGACATAAAATATTACATAAGAATACAAAAAAAAAAAAAAAACAGCACCTGCCTTCTGCTAGAATCTTACTTGCAATAAATCTGAATCTGACAGATGAAGTTTAAGGACAAGTGTAAAGACTCCAGGAAATCTGAATCACCAGATGTGCTGTTTGCCATCTCTTCTATCCCATGAACCTTCTTTGACTGCTCCATTTTTGCAAACTAATGTTCATTAAGCATCTGCTTGGAAATTTAAATTATGATCATACAAAGATAACTTAGTCAAGTCTTACATAGTTTGTGAAATGAATAGGCATCTCACAACTATAAAATGTGTAACTATCTACAATCACCAAAAAAGAATTCTCTAGGTGTAAAGTGGAAAAGTTTGATTTCTACTATTGCAAATACAATCTTGGAAAGATTTAATTCTTGAATATGGCTGTCATTCAATGTCCCTGATTGACTCAAACTCAAAATTTGATAACATAATTCTAGTTTTAACTTTTACATCTATTTTTTTTGGTACAGAATTAAAAATGTCTTTAGAGGAGAGATGTGGACTAAATCATGGTACTGCTTGCGATTTCTCAGATGAACAAATGCCAAAGATTTATTACAGCTGCTCTTCAGTCCTTTATATTTTTCCCATGTGATGAGTCAAATAAATGTAGAACCATAGAAAGATTTACTTTAGGGTCTTTATTAAGATCTAACTAGTGAGATTTTCTGTATTGACTACAACAAAATTGTAATCAATTTGCATCTCTAAATTGATATTTAAAAAAAGTTTCTTCCCTAATGTTACATGATGGAGTGTTGAACAAGATTCTCTTGGAAAGACATAACTATTTCCATATGCAGCATACATCTGGCTAGGAAATGGAATCTTTCTGTGCACATTTATCAAGACCAAAGGTTTCTCTCCAACTAGCTCCTGTATTTTTCCAAGTTCTTCTCTCATATACTCTATTTGCCATCCAACTGGAGGGAATGAGAAGTTGCTGAATGGGACTGACTGAGCTTGGGCCTGTGACTGTTAGGTGCGTTATGTTTCTAATAGTTTTCTGTCCTCATTTGTTCTTGGGAATAACTACTCAAAAATCAAAATGCTGAGGAAATTATACTTACATATTTCAAACTAAGGTCTCGCCTTTCTTGAAATCTAAGGAGTTCAATTTCCTTAAGTTCTCCTCTCCTCCAATTTTTAGCTATTTCAGCAGCATTTTACATTAAGAAATGATATCCACCCCTACAGAACTAATGTAGGGTGGATAAATTTGCTTACTTTCTGTAACAGGAAGTAATAGCAATACACTATTATTAAATGACTGCAAGATTATAATATCAGATACTATACCAATGTCGTCAGTCATATTTTGTTTTTCTAATATATATGTGCAATAGACATTATTTTTATTTCATATAGGAGAAAACAGGCATAACTGATTCAGCAAGCACATAAATAATTGAAACTGTACTGTTCAAAAGCAGAAATATCTAGATTAAACCCCCAATCTTTCCAAAATCAAACTCAGGCTTTTAATCATATTACTATACTGCCATCCCCACTTTCTATACTAAAAATCTATCATGTCATTACTATGACAGTGCATGCCTACATTGATACATTTTATTTATAGTTGTCTTTATTTTGAACTATTTTATATATATTCTTATTAATTTTGTTTCAACTTTGTTTTAGAATTACATTATCTTTCCAGTGACTTTAGATAACTAATATCAACCTGTTAATAGGTACACTAAGAAAAGAAATGCCTTTGTCAATAGAGCAATTTATAACAGTGTGGTCCCCCAAGGAAAGGGGAGGTGCCAGACTCCATGCCTTACCCAAGGAAGGGGAAGCTGAGCAACCAAGAGAAGCTGGATAATAGTCTAGGAGAAGGAAAGAAAAAGGATGGAGAGCCAGAAGGAGACCAGGAGAAGGTGCATGGAGCAGAGAGAAATTTGAAGAAGCTGTGATTGATTCTTGGCCTTGGACTTGTACCAGGGACTTGAGGGACATGGGAGGGGATACTGGAAATAGGTGTGGGTGAGAGACCACTGGGCAGATTAACAATGGCAACCTTTATCTTGATTTTGAATTTGCTGCTTTCCTTCCAGACTTCTCTGGTCCCTTCTTCCCCCTTCCCAATGGATTCTCACAAGAGGGTGCCTCAGGCTTGTGGCAAGCTTCCAGGCCTCAGTGGCCCTGTTTTAGGACAACCCTATTTAGCTCGACATTTACCTATGAGGGGATGTATAACTTTGGGTATTTCATTTGAAAAGTATCTTATCTATTCTTTCCTTTCTCTTGTCTTTATTGCACACTAATTCTATGAAGTGTTCCTTCCCATTACATTTTTAAGCATTAATGTTTATCCACTAAACACAAGCAATCTAATATTAATGTTTTCAGATTTATAAAGTTTGAAACATAAATTGTTATATATTGAATGCTTAACAGTGCTAAGAATAAAGACTTATTATGTCTGGCCCATTGCTTACAATTACAGACTAATTAACTGTGAACAGTCAATGTTCATATAGGAATGTAAGGTTCATAGAGTTATGTAACTCACTAAATTCACTTAGCTAGAAAGGGCCTAAGTTAGAATTGAGCCCAGATGTATTTGACTACAAAATCTAAATCCTTTCCAATTTATTCAACTGTCCTAATGACATAGCTATAAACAACCTGTTATAAATGGAAAGGTTCTAACTTCAGAATGAAAAAAAAAAAAATGAAACTCCATGAAGCTGTGGGTCATTTCCTAGAAATCATTCTGATATCTGATATTACTGATGTGTTCAATTTCACCCTGAATAATAAAAAATCATGATGCTATAAAATATGACCAAAGTATTCAAAGGTTTTGTAATGTACTCTTTTATATGCATTCTTTTTTCAGATGGTAGCTCAAGCACAAAAGACCTAACTTAAATGTGCACTGAGAAAAAGTCTTTAAAATTGACACCAGCAGTCCACAGACTGCCTACATTTCACTGGGACTTCATTCTTTTATTTGGATTTTGAGATCATTTGAAAACCCAAGTCACTAAATAGTAAAGTCTTCCAAAACTCCCTGATCTTCACAAACCACAGGGAAATTCTCAAGTGTAAAAGTTACTTTTTGGGTTTCTGGATACCATATAGAAAGCAAAGTATTCTGGTGGCCCTATAGCTAGTATTGTCTAGAAATCTGTAAATAAATGTACTAGTCTTTCAGAAACTTGAAACAGAACAGTTTCATCTTTTTTCTCCATAAAAAGGAAAAATTAAAATACTTCAAGTATTATCTCTTTGAAAGTATAAAAGACAATAAATTAATACATAGTAAACAGAATAGTTGCTCAATTAAAAATATAAATCCTTGGCCCTCCCTGGTGGCGCAGCAGGTTAAAGCACAGCACTAAGAAGCTAAAGCCACTTCCACATGAGTTCGATTCCTGCCTGCCCCGGAGG
>NW_004567104.1:51401078-51438932 GCF_000260355.1 Condylura cristata | reverse complement strand
TTCGTCGATCTGCCTGTTCTGCTCCCCACTCTGTCTCTGGTGAATCCTCTCACCCTCTGCATCTCTGGCCTGTACCCCAGTTCTGTATGAATAAATGAATAAATCTTTAAAATACATACATACATACATATATATATATATATATATATATGTATGTATATATCCTTATTATATATCTGTTAGAAGGACTCTACTGTCCAAAACACTAACAGCAGCAAACATTGATTGGGATACGGAGCAACAGGAACAGTCATCCATTGCTAATGAAAATGAAAAATGGTAGAATTACTCTGGAATACAGTCAGGAAGTTTCTTACAAACTAAACATGTTCTTCATGTGTAATTCAGTGAGCGTGCTTTTTGGTAGTCACCCAAACAAGTCAAAACTTCGCATCCACACAAAAACTTGAACAGACATGTTTGCCGCATCTTTATTCATAATTACTAATTACTTGGAAGCTACCAAGATGACCTTCAACAAGCGATTGAATAATCTCTGGTATACACATACAAGGGGTATTTTAGTCAGAACTAGAAAGGAATGAATTATCAAGTCATGAAAAGACATGGAGGAACCTTCAATGCCTACTATTAAATGAAAGAAATCCCCACAGTCCAGTTATCCCACTCTCGGTTATTTACCCCAAAATTTAAAAAGCACTAACTGAAGAGATAAATGTAACCCATGTTTACTGCAGGCTTATTACAGTAGCTAACAGCTGGAAACAACATAAGTGTCCCTTGTCAGAAAATGGGAAAGGGGCCTTCCTGGTGGCTAAGGGGTTAAAGTGCAACACTATGAAGCTATCTTCAGTCACTACAGCATGAACTGGATCCCAGGACAAGGAGGTGACCCACATGGTGCAGTAGACAGCTCCTGCCTTACCGATGGCTCCCTCAACAGTGCCTTTCAATCAACCTGTCTTTGCTGTTCCCCAGTATGTTTCTGGTGAATTTTCTCACCTACCACACCTCTGGCCTATATCCCAGTTTTATATGCATAAATGGATAAATCTTTTAAAAAATAAAGAATGAAAAGTGAATAAAGAAAATGTCCTATATATACACAATGGAATACTACTCGGCTATAAAACCTAATCCTGGCCCTCCCTGGTGGCGCAGCGGGTTAAAGCACAGCACTGAGAATCTGAGGCCACTTCCACATGAGTTCGATTCCCGCCTGCCGCCTGCCCCGGAGGAGACCACATGGCGAGCCAGACCTCTCCTGACCCGCCCGCTGCTCCCCTCAGCAGTGTACTTCGTCGATCTGCCTGTTCTGCTCCCCACTCTGTCTCTGGTGAAGCCTCTCACCGCCCCTGAGCCTCTGGCCTGTACCCCAGTTCTGTATGAATAAATAAATAAATCTTAAAAAAAAAAACCTAATCCTGTGACTTACAGCAACCTGGAAAGACCTACAGTATAGTAGTCTTAGTGAAATAAGTGAGACAGAGACTGACAGGCACTGTTAGATTTCATACACATAGTGTAGATAAAGAAAACAAACAACAACAAAACAAGTGAACTACATAAAGAAAAATAATCTTTGGACAGTAAGTCCAATTAGTTAGTGCGTCCCAGAAAGGAAGACAAAAGGAAATAGATCAATTGTATGGTGAAGTTTAGAATTGGACTTTTTGGTGGTGACCACAATGTTGATTTATCTTGATACACATCTGAAATTTACAAAACGTTGTAATACAATAATTGCTTGAAAGATAAACGTTAAGTTGTTTGACATTTTTCCAAGCCACCTCATTGTCAAGTAGTATCAAAAGACAAATGAGTGCATCATTTTGCTGTTTAGTACTGGAACCTGAGACTGGAGCTCTACAAACGTTTATTAACTTGATGACACAGTACTGTTAATACATTTGTGTAATGCATTGCAGTTTACATTGTTACTTCATGTTTCATTTTCCAGTTTTTCATGCTACTTCTGTGCAGATACAAATAAACTGGATTCACAGCAATTAATAGAACAAAGGTGGGCTGTACTGAAGCTTAAGTTTTCTGATTACCTTGTGCTTACCTTTTCAGAATAGTCAATACATTGAAAGAAGAAACTGAACTAGAGTTTGAATATTCTGGCTCCTAATCATGAATCCTTTCCACAACACCCCTGGATGCTAAAGAAATTTTAGAACATTGGTTTCCCAAAATCAGGCATAGTCCATACAATATATAAATTTGAAGTTAAACTTTTCCTTTAACATACATGAGCCAGCTTTGTGCTATTTTTCTCTCCCTTTTCTTTCCCCTTGTCTTGCTCTTTCTTTCCCTCCAATAACAGAGGGACTATTTTTCAATGCCTCTAGAAGTTCATTTACAAATCTGTGGAGTGACTGATTTGGTTCACCACACTGAAATCATAACAATAGTCATACAAGTCTCAAAGGGCGAATATAATTTAGAAAATACTGACATGAGATTTGCATATAGATAGTGTTTGGAAACTAAATATATTTAATTATATTCCATGAATATCTCCATTTCTCTTTACTATGACAAGAATATGACAATTCTTGAACTGATTGAACATAATAAAAACAGCTATTATTTTCACTTACCATAAATGGTAGATAAATATATTTAAATATACATATCAATTCATTGAATTCAATGAAACTAAAATAAAATTTTATGATAAAGCTTACCACTTTGTTTCCTATCTTGATGTAAAAGTTTCTAATCATGACTCCTGTATCATATCATTGATGTCCCTCTTAAATGTTATCAAGTACCAGGAGGAGATTCGTATAATAACCTGCAAGAGAAAAGAATGCATTAAATAAGAATACATTAAAGAATACATTCAGCCACATCATGACAATTTTTCTTCATAAAACTGTACCACTAATTCATTTGTACTTAAGTAATGAATAAGTTATTCATGAATAGGAACTTAACACTCCAACCTGAATACTTGGGAAGTAAATTAGTATGTAAACTACACCTACATCGGGGAGATGATTAAATTAATATGGAAGAATTTTAGTTCAAAAAGGTGAAAAAATATGCAAAGTACACTACCTTTTGATATAGATAATTTTGTTTTAAAATCAATGGGATTCACAGTCCCATTAGAGTATTTCTTGGATAGTGAAGATAGAGGGGATTTATATTTTCTCAGAGATTTCATTTCCAAAGCAATATCAGGATCACTAGCATTGAATCTTCTGGGAGAATCTTACCGAGCTTTTTCCAGTCTATCCATTTATGTACATGACTCATCTAGAAAACAAATAAATTAATCTTTCTTCTTATCCAGGAATGCTACCTTTTTTCCAATGCTCTTCTGATTTCTTTCCCACCATTTAACTTGACCACCTTAAAATGAATCTAATAGAATGAGCTATAATTCCTCCTGAGACAATGCATTCACAATATGTATATAACCATCCACATGGAAGGATGTGATGTCTGCTATTTAGCAACATGCCAAAGATGATAATAAAATCATTAATTTTGTCAATATAAATGCTAATAGAAAAGGAAAATTGGATTCATGCCTGGTATCACATTTTCTCTGATAGGAAATTAGAACAGATAAATTGAATCTGACAAATCTTAGCATTTATAGACCAACATCAAATTTGTAGTCTAGAGTACACAATAAATGACAGAATGCTTCTTAATTAAACTGTGCTTTTGTTGGCCTGAATGAATAGCTTCTGCCTGCCCAACAACATGATCCATAGTCTCCCAGAGGGATCTGTAAAAAATACAGTACAAAGTAAAGGCCATAATGTTAGCAAAAATCAAGTTGACAAGTTTGCACTAATTATCTTTGGTATTACAACACTGCTAATGAAGCTGCAGTCTGAAAGATAATAGAGGTGATCTCATTAGCAGAGCCTTGAACTAATGTATGTAAGGGGAGCACTTATTGTCGTTTGTCCTTACATAACTCAACATTTTAGAGCAGCATATTAAATAGGCATGTAACTTCACTTGTGAGCATTTTCTTAGTATAAGAGACTTTTGGTATAAACAATTTTAAATAAAGTGGAGAGTATAGAAAAATTTAAAGGCAAAGATCACACAGTTGGAAAAAAGAACTAAATTAAATTATTTTACATTGAAAAAGAACTTAAATGCATATCCAAAATTAATATATTCCTTTTTCCTATCATTTCTCCATAGCCACTTAACAAGATAAATGTTTATTCCACACAAATTTTGAAAGAATCTACTTTATTACTCATCTTACTCCTATAAGTCTACCTGAAGTGAAAGCAGTCAAACGAATCTAAACATAACCCAGTCTCTGTAGCTAGTAAAGTAAACTGAGAAGGATAATGCCTAAAAGAATACATTCACTTACCTTGAGACAATTTTAGATGTCTCAATATCATTTTTAGATTTATCAAATATAAATTTTAACGAATTTCCTCTATAAATCAATTTCTTTAGTAAATTCACCAAATTTAGTAAATTCACTTTTTAAATTTCTAATACGTTTCAAACTTTTTAGGTGGTCTCCAATGACTAAAGAAAATAGAATTAGATGCCATAATCAAACATTGAGGAATATAACTACTACATATCACACATGCACAGCATATATAGAGTCTTTTCCAGCTTCTTCCAGGGAAAAAAAGCTACATGTGAGATACTTTTATCATAGTGAGCTCTATGTACACTGGTAAAAATGTTGCAATGAATTTTGTTTAATTAAAAAAAAAACCTGGAATTTCTATTCTGCAAATAAACATTTTATTTTGCCATTATACCTGAAGCCCCACTGTTAATGAAAGTGAAGAAAGGAAACACTGAAACTATCCAAGGTCACCAAATACATTAATGCAAACCAAAGCATTTTGGAAAGATGGCATGCTTTATGAAAGCAAATGAATAATTGACAATTAATAATATATAAATTAATTAATATAAAATAATATATAAATAAGTTAATTAAATTTTTCCTCAGTAAATAATAATAAATTTTCAGATACTTTCAATATATAGCACAAATTAGTTTCAGTAATGTTTGTTTTAATAAAAAAAAATTAAAAGGCCCTCCCTGGTGCGCAGTGGGTTAAAGCACAGCACAAAGAAGCTTAAGCCACTTCCGCATGAGTTCGATTTCTGCCTGCCCTGGAGGAGATCCACATGGCGAGGCAGACCTCTCCTGACCCGCCCGCTGCTCCCCTCAGCAGTGTACTTCATCGATCTGCCTGTTCTGCTCCCCACTCTGTCTCTGGTGAATCCTCTCACCCTCCGCATCTCTGGCCTGTACCCAAGTTCTGTATGAATAAATAAATAAATAAATCTTTAAAAAAAATTAATGATTACTAAACTAAAATGTAAATAGTTATCATTTAGAGGTACTAAAGTAACTTAAGAGATATTTCCCAAGAAAATTTCCATTTGATAAAGTAGTTACTAGCACTTGTTTAGTTTGTTGATTGTAGAGAGAAAATACACCTCTTTTTTAATCATTGGAGCAGAAAAGTCTAAGAAAGATAAAGCACAGGCCGTAGTGGAAGATAGAGAGAAACCCCACACCTCCATTAAGATATGTGAAGGTGACACTGTGCAGCAAGGGACACTGAGCTATCCAAATACTCTATCAGTCACTGTCTGAGTTCTTAACCCTTACACGCATTTTTGTTTTTAAGATTTTATTTATTTACACATACAGAACTGGGGTACAGTCTAGAGGTGCAGGGGCAATGAGAGGATTCACCAGAGACAGAGGGGGGAGCAGAACAGGCCAACTAACAAAGTACACTGCTGAGGGGAACAGTGAATGAGACAGGAGAGGTCTGCTGTGCCATGTGGATCACCTCTGGGACAAAGATGGAACTCACACTGATGTGGCTAAGGCTGCATGTTAACCCACTGCACCACCAGGGAGGAACCCTTGCACACAATTGGAAGGCTACTCATGCTCAGAGAACAACAATGGAATCTATTTAACAAACCACGAAGAAACAAAGAGTTACTGAGGCAAAAAAAAAGGCCATTTACCTCACCAGAAGCAGTGTCCAGTGTTTTTTCTGTCCTAAACAAAGGCAGCTAAGATGGCCTCTTCTCACCACTGAGGACATGAAGCTGCTCTCCTGAACAGTAGGCCATGTGATCACGATGGCATCTTCCTGCCTCTGCTGACCTGCAGCAAGCAGCAGCCAGATACTAGGTCAGGTTCTACCTCACAAAGACAACATAAAATGAAAAAGGAGACACTCCCTGAGCTTCTGAAACAACCCAGAACAGCACCAGACAAGTGACACTTAAGATAGCAGATGCAGCAGCTGAATGACCCAACACATGGCCTCACTCACACAGCTTAGTGAGGCACTGGCTCCACATCTTCACCTTTTCCACCAAGCTGGAAAAGAAAAACTGGGAAAAGTTTCAGTCACTTGGCTAATTGCAAACCCTCCAAACTTTTCCTCTCTGGGGTCGACTGTTGGAGGTCTCCACCCTCAGAGGCCTGCAACAGCCTTCTGCAAGATCAACACAGTGAGGGGCAGAAATCTGTGGACCCCAAATGAAGAAGATCTAAAAAACATTGAATCCCAAAGACTAAATGTGTCCACACCCCCTTTTTTAGTCCTTTATATTATTTATCAATCGCCCCACCCCAAAATGCCATACTTTTTATTATTTTCTGTGGGGCTATCTATTCTTACCAGCAACCGCCTCCAGGGGGTACCACCTGCAACAGTTTTTGGGTTCAGCCACCAGTTATAAAGGAAGTGAGGAAAGGAAGGAAGAGTATAGTATAAAATAGTATTTTGTTTTTAGCGCTGGCTACCTCAGTTTTGAGGCTCTGGCTATCCATGAATCTGTGCCCCTTACTGAGCTGTTGATCAATTCTATACCATGCCACCTTCCTTTATAGAGCACAACTGACTACACACAGCATTTGCCTTCCCTAACTGACCTAGGGTCAGATTCCAGGAAACTGGAGAATGCTCTCATGTCTAAGAGTCTATATTATTCCATTCTTCCATCCACAGAGATCCTGAGAAACCCCTCCCCACTGCTATGCATGAGCTACCCCTCACGAAGCTCCAACTTGCTTCTTATCCAAGGGAGGCAACCCTCTCTATCACCCTGCCCAATTGTCACCTCTATTCCAAATCTGCAAGTTGAGTGCCCATACACTCTGTGCCACTATCAAAAGAACCTCTAAATAAACCTTTTGTAAAACAAGGATTCATGGACTTTGCCCATTAGACACATCCTGCATTGAACACCACTGACTCATCACTGTCTTGCTGGACTGGGGAAGCAACACCCTGGAGCAAGAGCAATGGCACGACACAGAGGTGCCCACCAGGCTGCTGGCTGCCACGTTCCCTACAGTGAGTTCTCCTGAAGGAATTCTAAGCTGTACACCCACAAGAAGTTAACCAAATCCTACTCCAAAGGCAGCCCAGCTAAACTTTGCATGATATTACATGTCAGTCCACATCTGAAGCGGAGCTTCTTCTCTCTACTTGTGGCCATCAACAAAAAATATATGTATTCCCAAATGCCACTTTGACACAACTATCGACCATGAAGAGAACCAGCATCAGGACGAAACAGGTGCCATGGTGCCTGAATGTCCTTCAAACCAGGCCACAACAGGCCCTGCCTGCTCTGATTTTCAAATCATGGGCCATCAGGGTCTGGGTATCTTTCTTGCAGGTATGGTCCTCCCTTTCCTGTCAGTGCTTTGCCAATACAGGTCTGTGCTTCACCTATATACAGTACCAGCATCTAAAGATTCAGCGTGAACACTCAGCAAAACTCATTCAATATTGCACCTTTCTCTTTCAATAAATGAACTTCAACCAATTCTGTTCCTGTATGGATTGAGGAGCCAGACAGCAGTGAAATATGTTCTGAACACTGTTTAGAAAGAAATCTGATCCAGAAACTCTTCTAATTAGTCCTGCAAATATTGGCATATTTTGACGTTGTAGTTCTAATAAATGCAAGAATCTGCTACAGTTGATTATCTGCTTTGCATTTGAAAAGTGTATTGATCACTTGACTTGAAATAATGATGCAACTTTCTTAATTGGACAAACAGGTTCAGGAAGCTGGATATATGTTCAAGAAGAGTTTCTCTTATTGACTTCCTCATACACACTAATGAGATTATCATTTAAGGTAATTTTCTTCTTCTACTGATTGAAATATTATGATTGTACAATATTGACTTTCTTTGATAATAAAATGCAATTGGATTATTAAAACTCATTTTAATGACTGGGTTTTGCTGTGTAATTTATTACAGATTCTTGATTACTTTAAAGAACTATATTTTTCTAATTACTGAAAACTATTTTCTACATAGAGCTTTGAATTCAGTAGAATTCAGTAGGCCTTCTCTTAAAAGATCACACCTAAAACTTGGTGAAAAGTTTGATTGTTTAACTCCAGAATCTTGATAATTATTAAAAAATTATATATGTTTTGAGAACTATAGAATTGAGGATAGGCATTTCCCCAGATTGCCTTCTACTTTCCCTCTTCTTTCTATTTTTCCGTCATTTTTATAATGTACATCATCCTGATTGCATAGGCATTTTCAAAAACATCCACATGTCACATTTCATTTGATGTTCCAATTTGAGGCAGGTGTTATTTCCCAAGTCTTATAAATAAAAGTATTGAATCACAAGTAACTTGATATTTACACTAGTCAGAGTTAGTTGATGGAAGACCTAGAATTAGACTCTACAGCTCCATCCCCCCTCTAGATTTCTTCATATTCTGACCCAAGCTCTCTCCATCAGACTGAAAATTGATTATAAAATGATTAATGTGCTTCCCTGTATTTGCATAACAAATGTACATTTATATAATACAATTAGAAATAAATATTACTATCATTATTCTTAGTTGTTTTTACAACCGTTTCAAGGCACAGAACATTCATTTGCCACCCTTTTCATACTCGGCATCTATTTCAACTATGACTTAAGACAAGTAGAAAAAAGGTTTTTATATGACTTCTTTTAAGAAAAGAAAAACCTAATCACTATAGGATCCTAAAGAAAGGCCCTCACCAGCTTATAATTATTTACCTTTATCCTTTGTTTGTAGTTCAACCATACCATATTTTGAGAGGAAGAGAAATGAGGATTTTGTATAAATTCCAGAGTTCTAGAATTCAGCACATATTCCTCTAGTATCAAATAGACAGAAAAAATAGTTTATTACTCATTTTTATGTGTTTTCTAGAAAGCTAAAACAGAGAGGGGATCACCAACTATTCCTATTATGTTTTAGCCACAACCTTTGCTAGGGCTTCATCATGTTTATCAAACATAGGGTCACTGAAACACACAAATGTCACATGACACAATCACTTGCTAAACCGAGCTCCTCCCAGAAGCAAACAGATCGTTTATAAATGTCCCTAAAACACAGAAGCTGTAGTCTCAGAATCAGATTCGGTATACAGTGTCTTTGTAGTCAACTAGTTGCCACAAGTGGGATAAAGAATAGTATCAAATAAAATATTAACCTAAGCCCTATTAGCCCTATTTAAAAAAAAATTATTTACATCAGGTATCTTCTAAAGTATCTGTCAATACATCGATGACTTGCAGGAATGAGGAAGAGGAACAAGTTCACTTTTATTCTGTAAATACCACAAATTAAAGCTGCAAATGTGTATATATATAAAATGTCTCCCCTATTTGATAATCTAAATAAGAGAAAAAAATATACTTAGATCCTCTCCTGAAAAAAAATATGATCGCATTTTGGTCCTTTCTGTTTAATCCATCACCTTAAATTACATGGAATTAAAATTTTACCAAATACTAATTTTTATCTTATGCAAATGTTTCAATAAGACTTTGGAATACCAATATCTGAATATATATGTGTTTGTGAGTGTGAGTGTGTGACAAGTCAATGACTGAAATACTGTTATCTTTAGTAGAAAGTCATCATCCTACTTTCTTATGTTGAAAAATTATGTTGTAAAATGGTTTATTTTACCCTTTTGAATATGTCATTGATCAAAAGTCCATTCCTTTATTTTCCTATTCAGCAAATATTTGTCTGCATCTACTCAATTCAAGCATTGCTTGGAATGAATCACTGATAAAAACACTTCATGAGATTTTCATGCAGAATAGCAAAATATATGCAATAAATCTAATAAAATTTAATGTGCAGACCATCACTTTATCTTTGCTATGTAAGCATAAATAGGAAATTTCTAGATAATGGAAAGAAGGCATATATTATTATAATGGGAGGAGACATAAAATGTTTCTCAAATGCTACAGAAGGATTTCATGAGTTTGATGCCCAGACTTTCAGGTTTTAAAAACACCCAGACAGCTAGGCACTTTTGGTCAGACTCCCTAGGTAGCAGAATGATTGTTTTATATGGCTTCAATTTTGTTTTTTCAGACATGATGATATTACAACTCTAGCATCTATGAGTGTAGACATTTATTCAGAGTTCTGAAGAACCTGTATGGCTGGTGACTATTAGCACATTTATGGGCAAGGCAAAGGCAAAATCTCCTTGCTGGAGAATGCTATGTCCTTTTGATGTTGAACTAATGGGTCAAGGAATTCCTTTTTCCCATTCCTCAAGCCCTTCCTAATCTTCTTAGCCCTTTTGCATAACACATAGAATTAATCCATTCTCCAATTCTACTGTTTTAAGGAATTTTTGTAGGGATTTTTCTTCCTTCAACTAAATTTTCTATTTCTCCACTCTAATTTATTTCTAGACCTGAGTTATCTCTCAGCTAGAATATTCCAAGGTGTAATAGTTTTACATATTAAAAACTACTTCTGATCCAAATATTCAATAATCCATTATATCGCTTATGAGTTATGCTTTGTCTGTCATGTTCTTTAGAAGAATTGGCTTTTATTAAATTACAAATAAAAATGTATACCAAGAAGATCTAAATTAGATGCTTACAAGTTCTTGCACAATACTAGAAGTTTAATACTAAAAATAACTCTTAGAGTAGGATAAAGTCATGAATGAACAAGACCATAAGAAAACTACATGTTAAATTTTAGTATGACTGCCACAAGGGAAGGTTTTATATTTCAAGAGCAAAGTCCACCAAATAGGTCCACATCGCATTGTGATTTACCTTTATTATTTTCCTATATTAAATGCAAACTGATATTAAATAATTCTTGTCTTTTCAAACTCTTAGGATAATGAATTTGTTTTGAATTTCAATTTAAAGGGAATCTTCACTATTCCCATTGAAACAATCTTGCTGATCAGCAACATTTGGTGCAAATAGTAATCAAGCTTCAATATTATGCAAAACATTCCTTGTTTCTCAAGAATTTCACTGAATAATTTAAAACTCAGTGGTGGAAACAAGCACCAGCTGTGGTGTGAAGGAGGTGGGGATTTGTAAATATGCACAAAGGATTGGAATGCTCAATGAGCATAATTCATATAGTTGCACACCCTTCTGGCTGGCAGTAAAATAACATTGAACCCTATCTGTGCAACACATTTTTTTTCCCCAGAGGGTTTTTTTTTATATTCATAATTAAAAATGTTTTGCCAGTCTCCATCACCTGTTTAAAACTTCAAAGAAACTTACATGGTTCCAGTTCATTTGTATGGACCGTGTTTTGAAATGATATTAACTGCAATAATGTGCTATTAACTGAAATGTATACTAATGGCATAAACCCAAATGCAAAACCAAGAATCAGCATTATTCTTTTCCCAAAAGATTGTCACTTCATAGATAACTGTGCATAATAACTTGATTTGAGAAAGATAAAGTCAAAATAAAAAGGAACCCAAAAAATACCTCAGGCATTATACTACAACTGTTAATTTCAGTTATACGGAAAACATTATAGAGAGGTGATAGAATATGCTGTTCTGGCACATCTCTCTTACATTGCAATATGTTACAAAATTCATTAACTCAAAAACTGCAACTATTGTGATGTTTCTGCCCTTGCTTTTATTCAACACCCAAGACAAAAAGAAAAGGAGGAAGGAGAGTAGGAATGCACATCAATCTATTTGATGCACTTAAATTACTTTAAGGACCTGTGATCTAAAGAAATGCCTACTGATACTTACTTTAGCCTGGACAATAAGCAAATAGTTGTTCTTCCATGATTTTATATATTTTTCCTGAGTTAAAGGGTATGTTAAATCTAATGTATAATGTGAATGCCTGGAACTCTGGGATACCCAAAAAAAGGAAAATAATGGCCTCTGCCCAAGAGGAATCAAAATGTTACTAGCTAATATGTGTGATTTAGCAATTCAAATGCCTGAAATCATTGACCTTCAGGGAATAACTACATTGCTCATGGACTTCATGTTCATAAAAATTTTTCAAAAATAAGCTCTTGAGTTTATATATATATATATATATATATATAAAGGTATGTTCTTTTTTGCTTATACATTAGGAATCCAATTCTTCTGTGAATAGGTATAAACCTGTCCAAATAGTGATGAATCTTTTCAGACTTCTTGGTACACAGGGGAACACAAGTGGGGGAAATGGTCAAGGCCAAAATATTACTCCACTAATTTGAAGATCTTTGTGGCCTGAGTACAACTTGCCAAGACAACTTCCTGTTTTGTGCCTTCTCTCTCACAATAGAGCAGACAAAAAAAAAAGAGAGAGAGAGAGAGGTTGAAAGGAAAATTAAGACAGGAAATCATTATTGGAATGAGAGTAGGCATCTGGACATCCTAAATTGGAAGGGAAAAAAAGGAAAACTTGGTAGCAATAGAGCTTGGGATAACTTGTAAGAATTAGAAAGTATGAGCTTAATGGTAAATTAATGAACCTTATCCCAGAGACTGTCGATTAAATAAAAAAAAAATTCTTAGGATGTCTTTTTTCTCTTTCTAACAACAAAAGGAAATGTCTCTATTATATGTTGTTTTGCAGATCATGGGTTTAGTCATATTCTGAGTAATTTTGCTTGAAATAATATAGCTTTATTGAAAACATGAGCAGGAAACAAGAAGTGTTTATGTCTCAGATGAGGATTGTCATGAATGTTTTGCGCAATTTCTCTGCACAACATGTCTACTCTAAATGCATGTGACATTCTAAACTGCCTGTGGGAAAGCATGAAACCAAAGAGAAATTAAAGTAATTCCTCAACTAGAGGGAAAATCTAAGCCTTTACTCATTTTGATATTATAAATAAAATTGCTTTGCTCTATCAATAAATATGAAACTAAGGCAAGAGAGTTGAGTATTTTTAACTATCAAACATATGTATTCTTTTAAACTTTTTACAAATAAAGCAGATACTGTGAAGAAAATTGTGTAAAAACACTTGACTATTATATTAAAATGTGAAGATTAGTGTGGTGGGTATCGATATCTTAGTTTCAGTGATAAGAATTAAAGAATTTAAATTATTTGCCTAAGGAAACTAACTAGACACTAGCAAATTCTGGACACAACTCAGGGCTCAATCTTCTAGGTTCCATATTCTTCTACTCCACAAATGTAGACTCTGTTATTCTTTTCTTCTTGCTACACAGCCTCAATCTCTGTTGTCTCTTTTACACAAGCATAAGTTCTGTAACCCCCAAATCTTTGCAGGCTTTATTTACCCTCTTATTCAGGGCAACATCATCAAAGCAGCAGATTGCTTGAACTCTGACCCTTGGACAACCCAAACATAGTATCAGCAGAGGCCCCTCCCTGGTGGCTAGGGCTTAAAGCACAGACCATGAAGCCAGCCACAGCCACTGCAGACAGGTGCAGTCCCCAGCCAGGGAGCTTACCCACATGGCGCAGCAGACCTCTCCTGTCCCCCTGCTGCTCCCCTCAGCAGTGCACCTCAGTTAATCCACTTGTTCTGCTCCCCACTCTGACTGGTGAATCCTTTCATCCTCCACACTACTGCCCTGTACCCAAGAATTATATGCATAAATAAATAAATCTTAAAAGAAAAATAATACCAGCAATGTAAACATATATCTTTATTGAATACTCAGTATGTTTATTAATTATTTAACATTGCCAGAAAAGGTCTGGAAAAAAGAATGACATTTTTCCTAAGAGAATAGTGGGAAAGAGCAAACCTTACATTTTAAAGGCCATATACCTGACTATGTATAGATGTTATAGACATAAAAATACAGATGATATAGATGTGTAGAAATAGATGATAGATGTGTAGATCACATAGAGAGAGAGATGTAACCAGATCCCTAGAGCCTATGGGTTGCTACAGGGCAAAACAGCTTTTGGGGGGCTGAAGCATGCTATCCTCAGCCCACTGCCTATGGTTGTTGTCCTTCCCCACACCCCACCAAGACCAGACACTTATGATGGAAGCCCACAGACCAAGCTACCCTGACCTGAGTGCAAGTCAGACTGGGATTTTCCCTGGTTTATATCTGACTCTAGGATTCAAAACTATCCTGCAGTCTAAAGGGATCAATTAGGGTCGAGCCACTTTACTGCATAATTTTGGGGTTGAAAATGGAAATAAAGTGATTGGTGCTAAACAGCCCAATCATATACTTTGGTTTGAAAATGTTCCAATCAGGCTTTTAGGGTAGAAGAGAAAGGAGATCTAAGGTAAAGCAAGAGTCAGCTAGTTAGTCTGCAGCCATTCTCCAAAGAAAGAAGGATTTATTGGACAAGCTTGGAAGAAGGATTCTGTGCCCAGCTTCTAGAGAGACACACTAAGCAGTCAACTTCTATAAGAGTCACCAAACTCACAGACTCTGGAAACCTCTAGCCCTCCACACCCCCACAGACAATCACAGAGGCTCAACTGCAGCAGTGGCCTCCATTCCTGCCCCTGTCATGGAGCTCCCTTGGCTACAGTGTCTCCGAACGCAAGCCGGTTCTCAGACACCACCTGCTGGCACGGTCCGGTTCAGTGCCCAGCCCAGTCTCCAGACTGCTGCTATGGGTGCTGCAATGTCACGTCACCCACCATTGCAGTGTCACAGGAACCCACCTTTGTTTGGGACTTCTACCTACAGTGAGATCTTGGCCACCTGTGCCTCAAATGCTCTTTCCTTTCCCCCTATCTGTTGTTTGTTAGATAAATCCCGTTATCAGGCCCTGAGCCTGAGAGGCCTTGCAGTTGTGTGCATAGGAAAGGACCCACTGGCAGTGACCTGTCCTCTCCCTTAGGCATTCAGCCTCACCACCCTTTGGCAGTGTTACAGCACTGTTTTAAGCCTTTTGGGTTGTTTCAGATGTAAATACAGATGATAGAGAGACAGAGCTGACATCCCCGTACAACTGTAAATCCCTCCTTATAATAGTTCTTTTCATTCTCTGGGAGCTCCAAGTCAGCCCTTGCAGGTCCTATTTTTCCATCTTCCTTATATTTTTCATCTTATTTTTCTCCAGGGAAACTTTGCTCTGTTTTTAATGTTCCTAAAATCTATTTACTTTACTCACTAGTATGCTATAATGTTTTTTGCTTTGTGTTACTTCTTTTCCTCTGGTCATTAATTCAGGAACTATTTTCTATGTAGCAGTGTATGGGCTATATACTAGAGATGAAGGGATGTGCCATTTTAAACTATTTTTTTCTAACACCCCCTTTCTCTAATTTAAAGAAAAATATAAACACAACTGGTCATCAACTTGTTAATGGATAATGAAAAATTAGAAGCATCAAAAACACAGTAGGAGTTCAATGAAAAGGTGTATGATGTTGGAGAGTTAGGAAGGTAAATATTGGAACTGACCTTCAAGGTAGGATCAGGAGATAACAGACACAGATATTCCAAAGAGAAATTGTAGTATGAAGTCACAGAATAAGGAAAGTCATTATGATTTTTGAAAAATGGCTGAACTGTAGATAAATTTTCAGAAGTGTTAGGAGGGAAGTTCAAGAGAGAAGTATAAGCCCGATAGCAAAGAACTTTTTATCAAGAAGCAGATCTTTATCTATGGTAACAGGGACCCAAGAGACTTAAGGGAAAGAAATAATCAACTGTACATGTATCAAAAGGTATGTTAATGACACTTATAGAGGGCAGATTAAAAAAAAGATAAAGATAAACATGGGAGAAAAAGAAATAGTTAATCAATTAAAACATGATGAGAATCTTAATTATGGCAGACCCCAACCAATAGATCAAAAAGGAAAACAATCATGAGCAAAATACAAAAGTGACACAAAAGAGAGAGACCCTGATTCAGTCCTGAAAAGGATGGGCTCAGTAAGGAAGCCACAGGTCATAGGAAATTTATAACCCAGTAGAATTATCAAAATGAATGACTACCTTTCTGAATGACACCACAGTTGTAGAAGAGGAAATGCAATGAAGTAGGAAATGCCGCTTCATCATCTCATATAATGAGCTGATAGTGAAGGTGAAGGTCACAGATGGTAAAACAAGTATGAGCCAGCAATGCTTCATTTCTAGAGAAGAATGCCTCAATAGAAAGAGTTGCAATATTTGCTAGAATTTTCAGACTCAAAGGGAATCTGACATCTCCCCACAGTCAACGACAGCTCGGGCCACGGCATGTTTGCCAACACTCTGGAGTAGAAGAACCATCAGGAAAACTTTCCAGAGTTGGAGAGATGCAACTGTGCACTTTCCTTTAAACAGGAGCACAAAACATAAATTATTCATTTAAGAAAAGGACTGAACTACAGAGATTAGAAAGACAGTGAAGCAGATGATTTAATTCTGGAATCTTTAACCCACTCTCCCCAAAAAAGAGATCTCTCAAGAGTCACTAAAGCAAAATCTGCAAAATACCTTAAAGCATTTCAGGAGGTAGCTGCCAGTGTAGGAGCTAAAAATGAGATTGCTGGGATAATCATGTCAAGAAGTAGGCTCCTGTGGAGAACCCACTGAGGCAAAAGCAAAACAGATGTGTTTGACAGGTTGGAAAATGGCAGCAGAAGAATGAAACACTGAATTTGTAAATTTATAAAAAATCAGCTTCCCTAAGGGCTTTTCCTCAGGGACTGCCGAGTAAAGTAAAAGAACTTGTTAGAAAGAAAAATGTCATTGTATTTCTTAAGACTTAAGGAAAAAATAATTAAATAAGTTGAACCAGTTTAAAATCACAGACATTAGGTATTAGAAGTTTCCCTGGCATCATTTAGTCTAACATTACGGAGGATAGAAATGTTAATCGAGCCCAAATGACCAAAAGAAAAATTTAAATGGGGCAGGGGAGAAAGTTGATATGTATTAAGTAGCTACTACGGCCTGACATTTTGCTAGATGTTTTACATATGTTTTCTTATTTAATCTTCATAAAAGTCTTACAAAATAGGAACTATTCTATCTATTACTAAGATTGAAGCCAAGAGAGATAAGTAATTGCATTTATTTATACAGCCATTTTGTTCTAGAAAAAACGTTAAGGGCACATGAATGATTAATAATACATAAAATATGACATAATAATAATGATAATATTAAGGTAGTGAGACAAATGCTGAAAATGAAAGATGTAGTAATGTAAGGAATATATAAAACAACATTACACATTAAATTTAATAATGACTTAGTTGGACACATCTCTGTAGTACTGAACAAAAAAGAAACGCAATGCTTATTCTTTTTGTGGCTCTAACTCTGTCAAAGAGAATTCATTCTCAGATTTTCTGGAAGGTTTCATTAATTACAGTAATTCCTTCATGAAGTTTGCCCATGAAGTTCCTTTGGGAAACCCAGATTCAGTAGGAACCCATTTAATTATAAATATAAAGCAAGATTCCTTTTAACCAAGTTTCAGCAAGATTCTTGAGAAGCATGTGGTTAACTCTTTGGTGAACTGGAAATTATATTTGGCTTTAGGTCAATAAAAAAATCTGTCTAGAATATGTGGAAATATTAAGGGAAACTCCCTTTATTTCTAATGGAGGCATTTGCGTCTGATCCATATATGAAGAATAAATGGTGTACTATGAATTCAGGGAGTAGTAAATTTGTGTGTCTTTGTGTGTGACAGGGAATGAGAGAGAGAGTAAGAGAAAGAGAAAGAGAGAGAGAAAACACAAGCATGAAAGAGAGCAAGAGAAAAGAAAAAGACAAGAAAGGGATATTTTCTGGAGTCACAAGTCAAGGTAAAGAACTCAATACACTGACTCTAGGATTATGAAAGAAAGATGGTGGAGTAACAATATGTGAAGTTCTTAATTAGGGTAATTTAAAAATACAGGGACAAAATTGAAGACATAAATGAATTAAATGAACCTGAAGTAAAAAAATGAGAAAGCTCTGGCACTCTAAGAAGTGGAAGGTCCTTGGCTGACTGCTTCTACCAAATTTAATCAATAATTGCTTGGAGTTGCCTCATACAGAGTGTAAAAGAGAGACATAAACCTTTAATCTATCATTTACGACATGTATAGGATATAGGTAAAATTTACTAAACAGAGAAAATAAATTGGAATTCAATTACTGTAATAAAACTTTCCAAAACTTGGAAACAAGCTGCATACTTTTAAATAAGTCAAGGGTCAAAGAGGTCACAAGGGAAATCACAAAATATTTTAAACTGCATGATAAAATAAGCACAATATACCACAAGTAGTAAGACACCAAAACAAGGCTTAGTAGAAAAAGTTCGTGTTGAGAAAGAATACAGCTTTCAAATCAATGACCTAAGTTTCCAACTTAAAAGGCTGATTAAAAAAGAATAAATTAGGGCCTTCCCTAGTGGTGCAGCGGGTTAAAGCACAGCACTAAGAAGTTAAAGCCACTTCAGCATGAGTTCAATCACACCCCAGAGGTGATCTACAAGGCGTGGCAGACCTCTCCTGACCCGCCCACTGCTCCCCTCAGCAGTGTACTTAGTCAATCTGCCTGTTCTGCTCCCCACTCTGTCCCTGGTGAATCTTTTCACTGCCCCTGCACCTCTGGTCTGTATCCCAGTTCTGTATGTATGAATAAATAAATCTTTAGAAAAAAAAGAATAAATTAAATATAAAATAAGTAAAATAAAAGTAGAAAACAAAAATTAACAGAAAAAAACTATGAGATCCAAAGCTAAAAAGAAAATTAAAAATTGCTTCTTTAGGTATAGAGAGATGATCAATAGCACAGGAAAATATATTCAACATCACTATCACCAGGGAAATGCAAATCAAAATGACAAATGAAAAACCATCCCACTCACTTGCAAGTGGACCATATCAAAAAACATAAAAAAGCAACAACAAACCTTGGTGAGGCTGTAGAAAGAAAGACAGCTTCATACACTGTTGGTGGGAGTATAGACTTGTCCAAACCTTACAGAAAAACATTTTGGAGTTTCTACAAAGCATTAAAAGATCTACCATATGACCCATCTCCACTACTACATGACTACCTGAAGAATGGGGAACACTAATTTGAAGGGACATATAAATTCCTATGTCCAACCTAGCACAATTTACAAAAATCAGGTTTTAGTAACAACCTACATGTTGAACAGCACAGGAGTGGATTTAGAAGATGTAGTATATATAGACAATGGAATACTGGTCAGCCACTTTTAAAAATGAGCTCTTGCCGCTTGTGAAAACATGGATGAAATTGAAAAAAAAAAATGGCAAGTGAGATATGTCGGAAGGAGTTAGCCACTAATAGTGGATAATTTCACTCATATGTGGCATATTGAGAAACAAAACAAAGGTACTGACAAAGCAAACCTTAGAAATATGACCACAGAATTGATGCTACTTAAAGAGGGGTGGGGGAGAGGGGTGAAGAGGTGGTGGGAACAAAGGGGGGAAATGTCCCAGTGTTTTAAGATAAAGGAACATGGGTGGTTTGGTGGTGGGTGTGATGCAATGGCATACATCTAGGCTGGTATGACTCTATCCCTCTGAATTATGTACCTTACTGAAAACCAATGGTACGTTAACAAAGCTAAATTTAAAATATTTTAAAAATTGATTCTTTTGGGCCTTCTCTGGTAGTGCAACGGGTTAAGGCACAGCACTGCAAGCTAGCAGCAGCTTCTTCAGTATAAGTTCAATCTCCAGCCCCAGAGGTGATCCACATGGCACAGCAGACCTCTCCTGACCCGCCTGCTGCTCCCCTCAGCAGTGTACTTCATTGATCTGCCTGTTCTGCTCCCCACTCTGTCTCTAGTGAATTCTGCACCTCTGGCCTGTACCCCAGCTGGGCATGCATACATAAATAGATCTTAAAAAAAAATGATTCTTTCAAAATATTAAATTGATAAGTCTTTAGAGATTAATATAGAAGACAAAAATATATAGCGTCCCATTATCAAGAAACACAGATATGATATCATTTCAAATCTAAAAAACATTAAAAGGAGAATGGGGAACCTCCCTGGTGGCGCAGCAGGTTGAAGCACAGCACTAAGAAGCTTAAGCCACTTCCATATGAGTTCAATCCCCGCCTGCTCCAGAGGTGATCCACATGGCGCAGCAGACCTCGCCTGACCCGCCCGCTGTTCCCCTCAGCAGTGTACTTCATCGATCTGCCTGTTCTGCTCCCCACTCTATCTCTGGAGAATCCTCTCACCGCCCCTGCACCTCTGGCCTGTACCCCAGTTCTGTACGCATAAATAAATAAATCTTTAAAAACAACCAAACAAAAAAAGGAGAATGAAATATTATAAAAATTTTTATGAAAGTGAACTCAACAATGTTGATGAAATAGACAAATTGCTTGAGAAGTCAAGTTATGATAACCAGTTAGAACTCTTCCATGAATGATCACTTTAGTACCAGTAACTTCACTAGTATAGCCTATCAAATACTTAGGCAGCAATAATATTAATTTTACACAAACATCTTATATAAACTCTTTTTGAAAATCTAAAAGGAAGTAATACTCTCCAACTTATATTGAGACAAGTTGTTCTCCAACTTGTTTTGAGACAAACAAAACCTGATCAGGACTTGAAAAGAAAGTCAATTAAGGACATAGAGGTAAAAATCCATAGGAACATGCCAGCAAAAATGATCCAATGATTCAAAGAAAGATACTCTGGCAAATTTCATCACAAGAGAGCAAGATAGGTTCAATTTTCAAAAAATCAATCATTGCAAATAACCACATTGACATTCAACTGTTGCTGCTAACAGTCATCATTTTGATTGAAAAATACACGTGACTTTTTTTTTTTTTTGGTATAAACAAGCATGAATCATTGCCACTAAGTTCTACAGGATTCATTATATGCTAACTCTCCCAAGTGAGAAAAAGAATATCTGCTTACAAATTCTGCAATAACAATATTGGGGATAGAATTCATTGGAAGAGAATAATTCAGCATTCCCTAAAGGCATAATGTATAGGCTGTTGGCTGTTTTCACAGACCGCACTTCTTACCACTTTAATCCGCTGGATCACAGGGATTAGTTTCAGAATAGGCAGTCTCAGAAAGGAATGATTCCATACCCCCTCAGTAAAGCCTATTAGTTAAGAGAGGAATTGATATTTATTGTTGACATAGTCCAGGGTTCACCTTCCTCAAACCCAAGACCTTATGGTGTTGGGATGGAGTAGAGACCAGAGGCCATGTTTTGAAATGGTTTAGATCATTATCTTTGGTGTTTTTAAGAACAATCCTGTTATATTTTTTAAAACTCTGTAACAAATACCTGTGAGAAGTCATCAGGGAAAATCATTGTTACACAGCATTGTTTCTTCTTATTTTCTTTCCCCAGCTAATTTCTTTTTCTTTGAAAGAAAAGCACCATGCAACAGCTGCACGATTTATGCAGTAACTGAGGCAAAGCTGCATTGAATCCCCAGATCATTTGCCATATTGCCTGCAACTGAGATCACTAAAAGCAGCCTAACTTGGCTTCTCACATAAGCAAATGAGGTCACTTCCAAAGTACTGAATTCCAAGCAAAACTACAAATGAGTGTGGGTGTTATCTGCTCTTTTCTGAAAACAAGGACGTGTTCCTCTTCCATCAGAAGGAAATGCATTTTATTGACCTGTTTATTTTCAGGTACAAGGTATCACACATATTGCCCCACTCTTGTCAGGAACTGGAAGTTTCCTTCATGTTAGAGAACTGCTTGAAATCCACTACCAGTGTGAAATGAATCACCTTTCAGTAGAGACATCTTGGTTAAAGTCAGTACTGTAACTATAGTTTGATAAGACTGGTGATGGCTCCTGCTGATACACCACAACTGATGCCTCTATGTGGCAAACACTTGCTTCATCATAGACTTGTGACATCTTCACCCCTTGGCACTAATAAGTATATCTTTGTATTCTTGAAAAATTCTTTATGAAAACTCATGTTTCCCAATTAACAAACTGAAATCCTGGGGGGGGGAGCGGGGGGCAGGGAACTAAACATCCAATGTTAAGAATAGCCAATTATTTAAAAATCAAATGATTTTTAAAAATGTACTCATGTTCTAGCATTAGCCTGGTAAGTTTCACAAACACCCTTTCTGTAGAAAGCAATCATTGCAATCATTGTTCCTATAACCAGTTTGCAAAGTTAGAAAAAAATCTCTTACCTTCTAGGAATTTGTCTGAAAACTAGTTTTGTATCTTGAAATTTGTGACAGAGAAGTCAAATGATCAGAGAAAAACTGCCAGCTCAAAGAACAGTGGAACATGATTATCTTGCAAAGGAAGAAACCATTTTGTTTTCCATTTGGTTCAGTAAATTAAAAACAAACAAACAAAAAAACTCACTGGTGGTTGCACCAAACCAGTAGCCACCCAGTGGGGACTGGAAATTTCAAGGGTGCAGCTGAATTGGCTCAAAAGAAGCCACAAGATGATACAGTTCTTGCTGAAAAGCCTCTGGGAGCTGGGAAAGAGGGAAAGAATGTCATGGCTTCTCCCAACCTTCTATCTTCAGTTCTAACACCCAGTACTTCTCTTTAGTCAACCCTGTTTGTTACTATATGTATTATAATAGATGCAGGAGTTGAATGGGTATTCAGAGATTCTGACCAATGCTGAAAGTCAGTCTAAGTAATTCAAACTAAAGAAATTTTCTTTGTTTCATGAGTAGATTTTACCCTAAAAATATTTGGCAGTTTCCTTTATTCTCTGTGTAAGACTGGCATAGTCTTCAAGCTTGCCAACAAACACGAATTAATCAGTTTTTACTATACAGATTATATTCATGGCAGGTTTTTGAGATCCTGAAGTATGAATGTCATCATATCAGCTCAGTTCACTGCACCTTGATCTTCAAATTAAAACATATGCTTTATAATATGATGGCTACATAGGTCTCTCAAGTATCACTGGCTATTTTCCTAAAGTGGTCAAAATGTTCATTTTCTCATTCTAATTCTCAGTCTCTATATGAATAGAGGTGTAAAGTTTTGCACTTATTTTAACACAAAAAAGTAAAATGAGGCCCTCCCTGGTGGCACAGTGGGTTAAAGCACAGCACTAAGAAGTTAAAGCCACTTCCACATGAGTTCTATCCCCGCTGACCCAGAGGTGACCCACATGGTGTGACAGACCTCTCCTGCCTCACCCACTGCTCCCCTCAGCAGTGTGCTCCATCGATCTACCTGTTCTGCTCCCTGCTCTGTCTCTGGTGAATCTTCTCACCGCCCCTGCACTTCTGGCCTGTACCCCAGTTCTGTACGAATAAATAAATCAATCTTTAAAAATAAAAAAGAAAAAGAAAAATGAGCATTTTATTCTAGTCACAATGATTTAATCACTTGCTTAAATAAACCACATAGCATATTTCTTTTGACAATGTGTTGTTTAAATAAATTCTTTTTGATACATAGATTTTGTAGAAAATTACTGTTTATGCCTACTTATGAGTTGTATATGTATGTATAATTATATGTATTGTTTCATATTGCTCACAATTTTTATATGTAGAATTTCACTCCATTAATAAGAATTCTAAGAGAATAAACCATAAATAAGCAATGCAAATGATCTTCAGTTTCATTATTGGCTTAATGCACAAACCTCTGACTAGAAAGGCACATATACTTTCCCAAAGGCTATAAAACACTGAGCTCATGAGAATTTCCCCTTTCACTATAGACATGTTAAGTAACATGTCATAAAATAATAATATTCACTTACACCCTCCCAACTTGAAAAACCATGTTTAGAATGATTTCCTAAGAACTTCTTTTGGACAATATAATGATGTGTTTTACACATTTTTTTTTCACTAGATATTTTTTCAATACTTAGTCACTGAATATCAAGACACGGAAGTTGGAAACTTGGACTAAAAATAAGATGAATAATAACTCCTGTCTATAAAGAGGTGAAAATCTGGTAACAAAATCTGGCAAAACTATCCCACAAAGGCAATAAAATATCCTGCATACACACACACATACACACACACCATAAGTGATGGAGTAGAGAAGTCCACTTACAGAAGAGTATGAAGGATACAGTGGGAGGAATTTTGTAGAAGAGGATATCCTTGAGCTTAGTTTTAAAAGTTGAAAAGGTGATTATCAGGAGAACAGACAAGAGAAGTGTGATCCAGGAAAGAAGAAAGAGCTAAGCAAGGCACAGAAGCAGGAAACAAGAAAGTCTCAGAAGAGTTGAAATGCACATGTGCAGCAGTGAAAAATGGTAAGGTAAAGGTGTCTAGGGGGGTGGGGGAATATCGTGTGCTACGTCCTGGAAGTGATATTCATTACTATTATTCTGTGTCTCTATGTCTGAAGCAGTTATCGGGAGCTAGCCTGCAAAAGCAGTCTCCCTTCTAGCATATTCAAATCATATATAGGCTTGGTGAGAAGTCAATGCTCAGATCAGTCTATAGTCAGGAAATTTTATTCCCTTCATAGAAGGCTTAAGGAATTAGACAATGACTGGAAATTTTCTTCTTCAGTTCAAATGTCCTTCCAGGACACCCACAGAGGGTACAAAGTACTTGCAGATATAATTCTCTTTTGATCACAGAGTTTTTCCTAAATTATAATGAATGTTACATTAAAGGTGATGAATTTTGCAGTATTGAGCTAATCTTTCAAGCAGCCTTAAGTGTGTTCCAAAGGCTGTGGAGTGGCAGTGAGGTCTGAATTCAACTGCTGGATGAAGAAAATATGTGTCCTCGTTATAACAGGGCCTTAAATAATTTCAAGCAATAGCATTTGTGTCTCTGTAATGTATGAATACAGCAGGCTAAGTGCTTTCTGTAATACAAAGTTGCAAAATAACCCACAACTACTACTCTCAATGTTTATGATCCAAAATAAGGCTGAATGTGGTACTTTAGGCCTGAACTTCATGATAACACAGCTGGAAAAGAATGAAACAAAGGAATCCTTTCTACTTTGTCCTTGCTCTGTTGTGTTTATGGAAGTAATAATAGATACATGATGAAGTTTTATCAAAGTTTTAGTAAGCTAGAGCAATGGCTTATAGTTGAAGCCCATAACACAAGAGTGTCCATGGTGTCTCTGAGGAAAGAATTTCATGAACCCCAAAATGAGCCAGAAGCTAAGCTTATGAGGAAATGACAGGAAGAGCTCTATGAGAGGCTGTGGGCAGGGTAGGGTAACTGGAAATTGTCAGGTTTTTCTGCTCTCCCACCGCTGGTGTCTAAGACTCTCACCTATGCTCTTACAGGTATGCACAATGGCCGCACCTGGAGTAGGGTGTGGGCACGTGTAAGTAAGCACACCTGGGCTGAGAGACTGGACACATTCAGGTGGTGTCACAGGGATGCCAGGGGCAGCAAGGAAGGAGCAGAGAACAGAGGACATGAGACACCAGGAAACCCAGGAGTGATGATTCACAATGGGGGTTGGAGGCCTGGCCCCCTGAACTCCTGCCTGCCCTCTACATGGTTCACTACAAGTGACGTAAAAAGCTCAATAAATGCTTCAAAAAGCCACCGAGGGCCCAGGGTTTTCTATCCATCTGCTGGATCATAGAGAATCTGCTCTGGGCTTTGCTGACACTATAGCTCAGCCTCAGGAAACTGGAGAGCTGTCCAGAGCAGTAAATCAGGGGGACTTTTAAGGTTATTTCCTTTCTGGGTGAGGATGAGTTCCTCGGAATTATACACAGGTAGGTCCCATCATTCTTCAGAATAAATGTGACAACCTCTTCCTCTCTCCCTCAAGTCTGGGGGAAACAGTAGTTACAAGACTCTTCTCAGGCCTCTGACACCTGCTGGACCTTAACCTGGTTCTTGAAACAAAACAAAGGCCCTGGCTGGACTGGACTGTAGGGTGGCAGAAATGCATGTGCTTCCCTTGGGGACAGAGGGAGAGCACTTTTCTAGACCTAACATAGTGACAGCACCTGTGATTTCTTCCTATTTGAAACCTGTAGACAATTTAAGTGTTTCAGCTACAGGATGTGATCTGGTAAGAATGGGACAAAGTGAAGAACTCTATTTTTTTTTGTTTGTTTCTTATTAATAACCACCCAAAACTTACTGGTTTAACACCAAAATCTTGTTCTTGATTCACATTCTGGCCAGTTGGTTGTTAAGTGATCTCCATTGGATTCACTTAGGCTTCAACAATTAGGTGCTAGAACAGGCACTGACTCTTCTAGAATAGCCTGACTCACATGATGTTTGGTACCAGTTGCATATAATCGTCCAGGGTGACAGAAATGACCACATCATATGTGTCTCATGCTTCATGAGGCTACCCTGGCCGGAGGGGAGGGCTAAAAGATAGAAGGGAGACTATGGAAAACCCCGAGGCTCAGGTTCAGAGATACAGCATGATTTACGCTGCATTTTATTGAATAAGGCTAGTTAAACAGGCAGTCTAGGTTTAAGAAATGAGAAAATAGATGTCATAAAGTTACATTGCCAAGGTTGTGGCTGCAGAAAGAGGTGGAGAATTCTGCCTATCACATCACAGGGAATTCATTTTTAAGAAAACACTAAAGTACTTCCACATTTTCTTTCACTGTGTATGCTTTATAGTGCTTGGTACTTTAATATAACAAAACCCGAAATGGCTTGCAGTGTGATGGTAGGAGCGTGGGCCACCTGAGTTTAAATTAGCTAAGGGCATATTTGAAAATGTAGTCTCAGGGTAGCTAAATTAATCAAGAACAGAAACTAAAATATTACTTCCACAAGGCATTCATATGATTGGAAGAGTTTCCACCAAAGTCTAAAATCAATCACTTGAAAATTAAATATCCTTTCGACTCCTCTTTGTTTCTCAGAGTTAAGGCCTTGTGCTATAGCAAATAGTCTGTGGCCAATCTCTCAATGTATAAAAAAGATTCCTCTCTAATGTCCAGTCCAATTCCAACAGTATGCATGGTTGCCTTCTTGATGATTCCTTGTCACATATTTTCCATGTTTCTGCCCAACTTTATCATTAGGAAATACCATGGCACGGCTCTGGGGATGAGGTATTCACAGCGCCTTTCTTTTCTGGATACTGAGTTTAGCCTAAGAATGAAAGCCTATGTCCACAACCAGGTTCTTCTGCCAGTGTGTGACACCGAACAGTCTAGTAGCAGTAGATCTTTGCTGAGACTTACTTCTTTCAATCCTCCTCAGCTTGGCAGAAGTACTGTAATTGTACACTAACTCTGGAACAAGCCCTGCTGATGGCTGCAGTCCAGATATAGGGGTGCAAGTCAGGGATGATGATGTTGAGCATATGCTAGAGCCAGTGGTGTTAGGGGGAGGGCAGGGCTCCTTCAGGCTCTGTTAATCCTTCTGAGGAGAAAAGAACAAGATTTATAACATGTTCCAAGGTCTTAAACGCAGGCTAGTAAACGCCACGTGTTCTTGACCTGATTGCAAGCATGGACATATATGGTGTATTCAACTTGGTCTAAGTATCATAACGCAGCTCAGCCACTTTTCCATCCATGCTGGTACCCTAACACAATCAGGACTGGCTAGTGGTCTGTGTTGGCAGAGCATGGTGTTGGTGTTTGTCTTCCTTTGGTACCCCAGATGTTAGCTTCCCTTCTAATTGGAATTAGTGTTCTCAGATGTTCTTGGTCTTCTGCAGTAGTGATGTCACATCTTGTGCCTCTTGGGAAGGATAGTGCATTATTTCCTGCTCTATCTGGTCACCAAACATACTGGAAATCTACTACTTTCAAGGTATGAATAATTTCTTAATTTTATTTGGCAAATAGATATAAAAGCCAAATACATTTGTTCTTTCAATTCTCAGCAATTTGAAACAGCAGACTAGATAGGTCTGGGTGACAATTCCCGTAACCAGCCATCTGAACATACCCACAGGTGATGAGCAAAATGCAACTTCATGTCTAGCTTTCTCTGGTTGTAACCTTTCTCTACACCTGATGAAATCTTTGACAGGTTATGACTTTGCTGCCCCTCACTCCTAGATAACATATTTTGTTATCTCTAGAAATCCCAGTCTCCTTTCTATATGTAAATGTTCACTGAGAAGTTCTGCAGTGGCCTATCCCTACATCTTCTCCGCCCCCCCCATACAAATCTGCCTTCAGGCTACACATTTTCTGTCATTCCTCTGACCTCCACTTGTCCTGATCAATAATCTTCTTCCCCCATTAGTTTCTAGAAATCAGATGGTTCTTACTTGACCTGATGCAATTAGAGCAGCTTGATGTTCTCTCTGGTCTTGAAGGACAATAAAAGTCAACTCTTCCTCTTGGGTTCCTTCCTGAACTCCTGTCTCCTGAGAGTGACCATATTCTACTCATAGCTACCGCAACCTTAGCTCCTGGGCATTCTGTGATTTCCTTTTTCTGTTGAGGTCTCTAAGTCCTTTGACGTGACCTATTGGATAGGACCCCAAATTCTCCTGTTGACTCTTTCACTTTAAATAACCCTCATCTGATCTAAAAGAAACTGTTATGCAAACTCCAGAAATCCAGGCAACCACATAACACTGCTCTTCTAATTCTACTGCCATAATTCTGACTTGAACGTGGATGTGGTCTACTGTGTGGTTCTCTCTGAAAAGCCCTCATTTCACCTGGAGTTAGAAGCTATATGCCCCTAAATTTCTCCAAAAGTTTGAGGACTCAAAGCAAAGCAAAATCTTCCTCCAAAGAAATCTCTTTACTGATCTAATGCCTTTCCACTACTGACTCTAGTAGCTTTTTATGTCCATGATCTGGCAAAGATACATAAAATTCCTGTTGTTTTTGTTGTTGTTGTTGTTGTTGTTTGTTTTGTTTTTGTTTTTGTTTTTGTTTTCTTTGTGCTATTTCCTTTAAAAACAGCATATGCAGACCGGGATGCTGGCCCTCCCTCTGCTATCTGATACTGTTCCTTATGTAACCTCAGTTGAAACCTGAGGCAGGCACAGTCACAAACTAACTTCCTATTTATATTCACTCTGTAACTTTGCAGCAATAACTTAATTTTCTGGATCTGTACTTCCTCTTTAAAATGAGAAGGGTGAAGCTCAATCTCTAGGGTCTTTTTCAGCTCTCAAATTGGATGCGTTAGCAAATTTGTTAAGTTTTTATAGATAGTGTAAATCAATGGGAAACACATTGAGATAGTTGTCAAGAAATGTAATTTTAATATAATTCATTAGTATAATTACCTTAAGCAATCTCTTAATTTTCTGGGACTCAGTTTCTCAATAGGTAAAAGTCGAGTTTAGAGTCCATGACTTACAAGGGCCTTACTCAGAGCTTATGTTATTTATAATCTGGTGCTTCTAAAGATTTACTCAGTCATAAATCCTTATTTCACAATGTACACAAAATAAGATTTTTTAAATTGGAAAAATATAGCACTTAAGCACAAAACTTGGCTTATCTCTCAATATCAGACAGGTGTTTTTTTTTTATGTCCTTACAGTGGTAAAATGATGCACCATTAGTCAATAGTATTTTCACAACTGACTGGCCCTAACTTCTGCAGGACTTTTCGTCCTTAGATTCTGAAAAACTACACTGTTGTGGTTAGTTCCTTTACACACTGTTATCCTCAGTTTTGTTTGTTGACTCTTTCTTGCCTACCCTAAAAAACAGAGTGACCAGGTGCTTGGTCAAATCCTTTCTCTTCACTCCACATACTTCACTCATTATCACAACCTTAAATAAAATATAAATATAGATGCAAATTCATCCCTTCAGTCCTTGGTACAGCACTGAGCTCCAGACTTAGATATCATTCTGTTACTGAAGGATTGTTGCTGTGGAAAACAGTCTGAAGAAACAAACACAATAGAAACAAACTAGGCTATAAGCACAAGAGATGGTAACAAGGGCGGGGGATAAATCAAAGAGGGTAAATCAAGTCAAAGTGGTCAATTATTTGGTAAAGGATAAAAGATCAACTTTTTATAGCATGATGTAAGATGTATAGATATTGATTTATATGGCTGTGTACTGAAGTCTATGTAATGACATAAAACAATGTTTAACAATTAAAGAAAACATAAAATATGCTCCTCGAAGTGAATATAACGAAGCTATAGTTTTTTTCCCCAGTCCTTACTCCTTTCCTTCTTAATCTCCCCATCTCAGTAAATTGTTCACCTGACTATGGAATTACCTAGACCAAATCCAAGGTGTTATCTATAACTTTTCTCTTTGATATTCCACATCTAGTTCACTAACAAGTCAAGTTGGTTTCATGTTGAGAATATAACATATAAATTTCCCCGCATCTGAATCTACTTCATTCCAAACCACTCCTTCTCTCACTCAGATGTCAACAACAATCTCCTAAGTGGTCTCCTCCTTTTTACCCTTATCCGTATTCAAATCATGATCTAATAGCATTTAGTTGATGATATGACTCTTCTCAGACCCCTTCTTGACCGTATTTTAAAATAAAATCTATGGAAAATTAACAAAATCAAACTTCTGCACATAAAATTGTACTTTCTGTCGAAGACTAAAGATTATATGTAAGCATATAAATAGGAAGTGATTAAATAACTAGGACAAGTAAGAAAATTTAGTTTTTATGTCTTATATGTTATTATTAACTTAAAGTTAACTGGGGGATGTGAAAAGGTTGAAAATTGCCATAAAGTTTTAAGATAACATAATAACTATGTGCTTGTTCCTAAGTAAGTATCCGGCTTCCCAGAAAGGGACATATGATTACTGATCTGTGCCTCCTCCATTGGAGGGACTTGGATAAGGAAAACTGTAGATATGAGAAGAAATAATCTGTACTCAATTAAGTTTCGTGTATCAATAATCAATCTCATATTTCAGGCCCCAGACTAAGGTTCTGTCATCAAAAGGAATGAAAGCAATCCAAGAAGGAACACTTATACTAGAAAGCTTTATCCCTTGTATGGTCTCTGTAAACTGATGTCAAATTCATCAAAATAATCAAGCATCCCAGAAATAATAAAGAATGTGAAAATCATTACTCCCAATCTAGCCTTTTTTCTTCTTAAATGATACATTATTCTGAGTCTAAAAGGCCCACCTTCCCAAGGCATTCCAATCTGAAATCAAGATAGTGTTCCAGTGTTTGTTTGGTAATCATGAAATATTCCCAACACTGTAAAACATTGCTACACTACATCTTGTACTGGGCGTTAGGCCAAAAACTCCCTACATAGATGATCCCAGTGGCTTCTTATAAGGGGGAAATGACTTAATACTATACTTTAATTATCAAGGAAATGGTAGTAAAACTACTTTGGTATTTACCTCATATGCTGGATAAAGCAAACAAAACCTACCACATCTCTTTGGATCTACCTAAAGTTTTGCTATTGACTACTGAAGTCAAAAGAGACATTTCCCTCCTGACTAGTGCTCTCCATCTCAGATTCCTTGTCCTCATGGGGCGGGGACTAGCCTGCTGTAAAGGAAACCCACTCTGATTCTGCTTCAACAAATGTTGGTTCAGAGCCATGCAGGGAGCACTGTGGGAAAGCAATCAAGACTACAGAATGAGCTGATTTTCTGCTGTCAGAACAAAACTTCATAACTCATAGATGTGAGGAATTGACAAGGAAACCTACAGTCAAATCAGTTTCTACTCATCAAAAAAGTCTCCTTATCCCTGGAAATGATATAAACTTCAAACCCAATCACATTCTGGTTCATTTCCTGTTGCCCAAAGAAAGGTCTGTTGGCAACATTTTCATTTTAATGGCTTTAACATAAGTGTCCTTACTATTGTAAGTTTACCCAGTCAGATTTGGAATATAAATGATAAAACAAAGGTATAAATAATTGGGAAAGATTCTTGTATAATATTTAGAGGATATTCTGTGCATATATGTCACTGTGTGTCCATATGGAGTGTGTTGTGTGTGGTGAAGGGGTTGGGGGAAAGGAAAAGGATAAAAAGAGAAGTGAAGCCTACAAAATGAAAATGTTCAAGAAAGTAGAAAGATTTTCTAGTTTCCAAATGAAATCAACCACAAATAAATTTTACATGAAGACCCCAACAGGCAACTCCAACCTTGACTATCAGTTCTATGCCATATTTCTAATATCATTTGACTACTCAAAGCAGTAGCCAAGATATTCAGAATAGAATGGAAGCAAAGTCTTGGCCAAGAGATTCGTTCTTAATCAGTGCACGTACTGACTGACATCACCCATAGCCCAGGAAAAACATGCAACTTGCTTTGTTTATTCAGCCATCAGTTATCAATTACTAGTAGTTTCCCAGATCCTCATATGACTAAAGAAAAGTCTTATCAAAATAAATGACAATATTTGCATAAAATATGTAGCCCCAAGTTGCAATAAATATACAGAAATATACAAGATTCTGATTAGGATCTAATACTCATGACTTTAAGGTTCAAGACAGGGACTCCACTCCTTTAATTATACATGACAGTATAGATATCCAAGGTGTGAGAACACTGATTATTGTCATTTTGCACTTTTAATGGAGCCTGGTAAATTTCCCAGTGGGGTTAAAAGTTGAGGGAATAGATTGTAGTTCTGGCTCCTATTTATGATTACAGTACTTATATAGAGATCAATATATTTTCATGTGACTTCCTTTTAGTTCAAATATCTCCACATGCACCATGGAATGTGAGCTGTACATTTTTTCTAAATTCCTTTTTCTGAGATGGCCAAAATAATATGCAGTGTACATCTATATTTGATGCTTTCTGGTCGAAATTCAAATACAATCGTTTAAAATCGTTTTTGTAGGGATAAAGAATTCCAAGTACTGAGTGAGCAGGTGGCAGAGCTGTTTGCACATGTTTTGTGAATCTTTTAAAGGAACAGAAACACCCTGGTCAGGTCATTGAGAGAGTTCCTGGTACCATACATTTAACTGTCAATCATGCAGGCTTCATAGGTTTTCAGACAGTATTGGCATATATCTGTGTGACAAATGCAAATCGTCTGCTTATTCAGATTACTTTCCTATACAGCATATGAGTACAATATGATCCCACTCTAAACTTTATATACCCTTGTGGGTAAAATATTTTAACAAATTAAGTTTATCCTAGTTTTTCTTTCAACATAAAGGCAATCTAGGCATACATTTAACAATTTTGTTCAATCTTTGTAGAACCAGCAGCAGTAAAATACAATCTGGAAAGAAATAAAAACAAAAAACAAAAAACTTCTCCCAGAGTCATGCTGACATTATTACAATTTTATAGACTCACATTGTATGCTAGCTCCAGTTTGACAAATTTCAGTGGGCCCAAAGATGGATGAATCCTGTCCCCCAACACACCTTAGAAGTGTCACTAAACAAAAAACAGATGTGTTGATTTTAGCTCGATTCAAAACATTTACAAATTCTTTATAGAGATTTGTTCCAGTGCCCTACAGAAACTAATGTTTTAGTCAAATCCTAGGTATTTTTATGACATACTTTATGTTAACAAGACCATAGATAAGAAACACTATGAATTATGAAGAGAAATGTAAGTATATGTGAGAAGAAAACATAAATGGAAGTCACAGACTTACAGTCAGGTCAGTCTTAGTTTTTCTAAAGTCATAAAACTTTTCCAGTTACATGCCTTTCCCTCATGTTTTGCTCAATACTGTTAAAATCTGTGGGAAAACAGCTGGGTGTGTGGTTTTAAAGGGAAGAGAATTACTAGTACCTCACAAACTGTGAAGAGACTTGCAGTAACGTGTAGGCCACATCTGGGATGATTAATCCCCTTTGAATGGATTCAGCCACCTTTCAAAGCAGGCCTAAAGAGAACACTGAGCTCATACAGTAAGTTTCATCAGGCTGTTATGTGTATATGGACACATCCCACATAAAAAGAATGACTGCATTATGAAACACGCTAGCCGTCTCCTATTTAGAGGCAACACAGCCTTCCCTTTCAAAACAGTTATTCCCAATCAAAACTTGAGCACTTTAAAACAGACCCCCAAAATCACATCACCTAGAATTTCTCAAATCAACTTATTTAGGTTATGGCATTGTTCCAGCACAATTCTATTTCCTAGGCTGTGTTCATGCACTCTGAGGGATTGATAGCATGGAAGGAATGGGAAGATACCCCTTTATTTCTCTTGCCATCCATTTCTGCAAGGTGAAAGGCTACAGATCAAAAGAGAGATCAAAGAGATCCAACCTGGCTGGTGACGTAAGGATGGTGAAGGAATTTTTCCAAGATCATTTTTAAAAAATGTCATTTTTGTCTCACATTCGTACTCTAGAACCTAACTTTCTCATTTGATGGGTGCCCACCAAATTATGTAGTTACCTTAAAGTATTAAAGACAGAATTTGTCCTGCTATTAAAAATAGAAAAAGCAGACACCAAACAAAATCTGTCTTAATACCTATTGCAGTTTTAACCTCTCCCCAAAGTGTCCTCTCAAACCAGTCTATCTGGAGTTTCCTAATCTGCACCAGTGAGGTCACCTGCAGTATAAGAGCCTTCTGTCTCTTCCTGAGGGGAAATGGCTTAGCTAAAATAATTTCTCTTTTCCATAATAGCCTAATCCCATCCCCTTTCTGTCTATAAATGCTCTCCCTTTTGTGTAAGCCCTTTCACACCTGGGTGCTTCCTGATTTACGATTCATTTAATTAAGCCAGTTAGATCTCTAAACATGTGACTTGGTTTTTGGTTTTTAAGTTATAATAGTTTACTTTTGCATCATTTTGTGCCCTTTTCTATCGTGAGTTGTGTTTTTTTAATACTGCTCATATTTATCATATTAACTGATAGCGTTAAGGATGTTTGGTGTTAAGACTTGGAGAACAACATTTAAAGAAAGTGCTCATGTCTCAGATTTGTAACAGATTGTTTAAACTATTATAACTCCCTTGTCAAATTCTTGGATGCATATCCATGTTCCCTTTCTAGTCAACTGAAAATAAGCTAGACTTCCATTTCAAGGGGTGCAGGAAACCCAGTTAAATTTTTCACTACACAGGAAAGCAGAGATGAGAGCCGTCCCTCTTCGACTCTCTACCCTTCATCTGCTGAATTCCCGTTTTGTTCTCCTGTTATGCCTCCTATGAGTATATTTATTTGCTGACCAAGGTAAAATACTCCATTCCTTTCATTTCCCAGTGGTCACTAACCTGAAACTCTGTGAACAGGAAACTTATCCAAGGTTTAGGACAAAACAGAAAATGTTATAGCACTAGTGAAAGAAAATACTTCAAAATTCAATATACATTTAAACTTCCCAACCATTCTCACTTCTAGACAATGTTTACTAGGTATTTTTTCTACTTATTCTCTGGAATCACACCCACTCTTCCCTCCCCCCGCCCACACACATCTGATTCTCCAAACATGAAAATGAGAGTTTCTAATTCCATAGGCAGTATAGAGGTCCACAGAGAAGAAAGTGGCAAAAGGAAAAATTATAGAGAAATGGAAATTTACAGGAACTGTGTCTGTGAGTAGGAGACCTGCCTGTCAGCAGGAGACAGCCAAGAAATGCTTGATAGGAAGGGGAGCTGAGGAAGATAATGACCCTGCATTTGGGGCTGTGAGTGTTAATATCTAGCAGGCTTCTGGCACTAACTGCCTGTATGTTAATATATAGCAAGTTATCTCCCTACACATGTATTCAGCAGATAGAGGCCCCTGAGAGAGCTACATTTAGTATAAAAGACCCTAGAAACAAACACCCTGGGGGTAGCATGATTTCAGGTGCCTCCTCCCTGTCTCTCTGAGGAGCTTTCTGCTTCTCTATCAATAAATAAACACTCTAAAAGTCACTTCTCAGGTCCTCCCAGGTGGCACAGTGGGTTACAGCACAGCACTAAGAAGAAGTTAAAGCCACTTCAGCATGAGTTTGATCCCTGCCTGCTCGGGAGGTGACCACATGGCGCAGCAGATCTCTCCTCGCCCTCCCACTGCTCCCCTCAGCAGTGTACTTCATCAGTTGTCCTGTTCTGCTCCCCACTCTGTCTCTGGTGAATCCTCTCATCGCCCTTGCACCTCTGGCCTGTACCCTAGCTCTGTAAATAAACCTAGCTATGTACCCTAACACAAATAAATCAATCTTCCAAAAAAAAAAAACAACAACAACTCACTCCTCACTGCCTATGTCCTCAATTTTCATGGCATGAGACAGAACTCATGGACACCATGATTTTTTGTATAAGATCTTTTAGCTGCTTCTTTAAGTCACCCTTGACTTTCCTAGCCATTTCTTATAGCCTAGTAAGTCAGAAAGTGAGTGTGTAGATTGAAGATACTTCAGGAGCCCAAAAATTACACACTCTAAATGGATTCTGCCATCTGCCACATAAGAACAAAGCATTCTCTTGGTGTAAAAGAACTTTAATATGATAGCATGCATAGAAGGAGAAAAGAGAAAGAACAATAATTTTCAAAGAAAACACTTAATGGGTAAATGCCCAGCCAAACAGGATTGCCCCAAAAGCGCAAAAGCTGGCCATAAGCCTAAGGCACCTTCTGGTGGGGACCTATAGGAAAGGAAAGGAAAAGAAGAACCATTCAAGTCTGATAAAAGAGGCAAAATCAAAGTACAATTCAAGGAAACAGCTGCCACTGGCATCTTCCCAAGCCTCCCTCTCTTGTGCACATCTCTTCCAAGTGTTTCTACATGTCTCAATTCCATGTGTCTCCTTCCATTGTCTCCTTCCATGTCCCCCAAGTCCCTGGTGCAAGTCCAAAAGTCTAGAAACAAGTACTTCATTCGCATATCTCTAATGCACATGTGTCCTCCAAGCCTTCTCCTGAAGACCCCTTCCAGCTGCTTAGCTCCACCCCTCATTAGGTGGGGCAGGGAACTGGGGACCTTACCGGTCTCTGAAGATCATACTCTGTGACCATGTGAGCAGAGAGAGAATGTTCCATAACCAAATTAGTCTGTCAAGAATCTGGGCTGAACAGTTTTTCTTTCCAAAGAATAATTTAAATAACTATAGGAGCGACACAAGAGACAACACAGAGGTACAAATATGTGGACTGGACTTTAGAAAACCAGACAGCTCACTCTCCCTAGTCCCCACCATTTAGGGTAGACAATGGCTACCACTTAGTGGACACTGAAGCCCTCTTCTGAGGACAATTGAAGACTCACTGACTTTTTCCTGAATAAGAATCACATTTTTTGTAGATAAACCCAATAATCAACTTCATGATTTTTTTTCTTTTTCCATTCCCATTTGATCTTTGAAATACCAAACACTGTCTCTTCTCTCATCACCCACTTTCCCTTACATTCCATTCCCCATCTTTTGATTCTTGCAAATGCCTTTCTTCCCATTTCACATGAGCTTTCATCACAAATTAGAAGATACGTGCTTACTTTGATTTGCTTTGTTTCACTGTAGTTCACCACTTCTGACTTTACCATTTAGAACATTTACTCTTTTTTATGTCATAATCTTGTCAGTGACAAATCCATAGTAAAACACACACATACACACACACTAATTTAAGAAGGGTGATTTTGCCATGAGACTACTTTAATGATTTGTTTTCCACAGCGACATAATTTCCATAAAAACTCATATTAAGAGCAACATAAAACAGTTTTAGGCAAGTGAATGTTTTTGGTCACAACTCAATTAAACTAGATTTTATCAAATCTCAAAAATAGGTACCAGAAGAGTAAGGGGGAGGAATAATACCACTGTTTAC